>NW_025319054.1:600000-873429 GCF_017639315.1 Drosophila ananassae
GACTGCTCAGCTGCCCTGAGGACCTTACTATCGTCAGGGCCTCCGCCTTCACAAACAATTCAACCAAGCCGAGTTTTTTGGATGGAGGGCAAACCAGGAGACAGATGAATTTGCCCCACACAAAGCAGTTCGTAAAAAAGTCCAGCTCCAATTAGCGAATCAACTGGCTGAGGCTGTTGAAAATGAGGATCCGCTAGCTCTACATTGTTGGGAATTTTCCAAGAGCTTACGTCCAATGCAAAATTGGGCTGAAGGTCCGTGATGTTGGAGCCGGAGCGGTTCCTAACCAGAATATTGGCAGTGGCTAGCAACACCACATCACCAAACCGATCCTTAGCGACGAGAGAATTGACGGCGGCGGACGCTGAACCAGAAACAGCGTCGCTGAATGTGGGAACCGCAGGAGAGGGGTTTTGGTCTGGAGCTGGCGAATTGCTCCAAAATGCTGCAGATTATGATGCCTGCGTCCACACGCACGGCAGCTTGACGCATTGCAATGCCGAGATAGGTGCCCAGATCCAAGGCACTTTCGGCATAAATAGAATCGCCTAACTTCGCCTAAACGATCCTCAGGCGACAAGCTTAAAAACCTTGGATAGGAGTTTCTCACGTGAGAATGGCCATCACAGGTCATGCATGCGGAAGAGTTTGTGATCACAAATGCAGAGTTACCTGGTTAAGGGTCTACGTCGTCCTACCGCAAAGTTTGGTGCATGTGATATCGTCGGCAAATCCATGCTCTCCAAAGTCCGGCATCTTTGCTCAAGAAAACTGGCGATGGACTCCAACGTTGAAATGGAACCCAAGGAATCCCAGTCAGCTTGCATTTCCTTCCACTTAGACTACGTGGCATCATCAACCTTCTGCAACAGCACTTGTCGTGCCCATGCTTGCCAGGGCTCGCATATGGGAATTAAATTTGTCCGAAAGCTCGCGAAGCTTCGTCGCCGATGCGGACTCTACGGCCCTCAGATTCATTATCTCATTAACATGAGCTTGAAAAATGAACGTGCGATTACTAGCAGCTCCAATGCGACGACATAATTTTTGTCCGTGAGCTCCAACGATCAAACAGTCTCCAAGACAGATTCACGAAGGCAGGACCGCAACCGTTTAAGCTTCTCGACCCGACTGATGAATGGGTTTGTGTCCACCATGGTCGAGAACAGTGACCGAAATTCAAGCCACTCCGCATAACCTCCACTAAACGTGGGAAGTGGCAGTGGAGGCAAAGCCTGAAAGATTCTGCCAAACGATGTATCGAAATTGGTGACAGAAGATGCGTTGTTCAGCGTCGAACTCGCTGGCAACAACCGGGATGAAGTGTGCCTCCCTCGCCGCATCGTTGAAGTTGACGCGCAGATCGCTCCTGAGTTCTGCAACATCCATCTCGGACAGCTCCTTGTGCGTGCTCTTGAAATCCGCAACGAATCCCCAATTCGCTGAGCCGCACAAAGATCCTCAAAAAGGACAGCCGAACTTTGACTCAGGAATTCTTTCCTTCCCGGAGAGGCACAATCGAAATACGGATTCAATTTTTGCAACAAAGAATTTATTTTGTTTAGTTTATTTGTTTATTGTCAGCTCATGACCCACTGTGCCACTTCTTTATAACGGTGTATGTAGCGGGGCAAACGGCGTATGTATGTATGTCAACAGATGCCAATATTTTTTGCACAAATCACAAGCCGAATAATGTTTTTTAATTTGTTTATGTTTATATGTTTTAAGCCGGGCAGCTCAAGTTTTCAACGGAAAATAAATTAACAACTTTTTTTCCTATGCACAATCACGTCGGGGTTCACCAAATGTTCAGTTACCGAGCGTTTTCGGGAGCTATATTCAATGTTCTAAATATTGGCTTTAGTAAAAACAATCACAGTTCAATTTCATACAATTTATATAAAATATTTTGGCTTTATACAAAGTGATATATGTATAGATGCAACTGCAAGGGGGTGAAGACCGAATTAGAATACAAACGCGGGAGCGCGGCAGAACGCTTGATGCTGCGGAGCGATCGAGAGAGCCCGGGAGAGAGCGAGACAGACGCTAGTGCATGCAGGTGGCCGATCGAATGCACGGGAGCGGGCGATGCGAACATAAGTATAAAAGAAAGTGACGTCACGAACTCAATAAAATATCGCCGGCCAAACTTCTTTCCGGCGGCTGCTTATTTGTAAATCTAAACAATTGTCCTAAGAAACATTAAGGGAAACGGACAATTGGCTGACGCAATGATGTACTCACTGGTGAAAAGTGATAGGATCGGAAGATATAGCCGATCTTAGCCGGTTCATTTGTCTACTTTTAGAAATATGTTTACAGTTAGAGCTGTAAAAACTTTGATGACAGTGTTTTTATTTCTTTAAACAATTTGGAATGAATTATTTGGTGTTTATAATTATTTTCAATTAGATCGTTAATTTTGTTTTCTTTTGTTACTACATCATCATGGTCCGGGTCATCATGGTATGAAATAATTTAGCATAAGAGTCATAAAGTGTTGTACAGAAAGAAGTCATGATTTCAACAATTTATTATTTCGGATGTTATTGATACTATGATCAGAAATAGTTGTAGTGCAAAAATCACTGTGGACGGAAGTCCACAAGGTGACGACCTGAATGCCTTGGCGTGCGCGAGAAGACTCTATATATAGCCGAAGAATTAAAAATTTTCTGTAGGCAACCGATCTAACTGAATTATATACCAATCGAAAGGTATTGTTTCAATTAGATATTTAATTGTATTGTATTCAATCAGATAAGAAAAAATATTGAATATAACAGTTTTTTTTGAGATGCAATATTAAAAAAAAAATTAACGTAAAAAAAAATCAACCCATAATAAGGATTTTTCTGCTTGGAATCGAACCAACTCCCTTACGATTTACGAGTTTTCCGCGCAAAATATTTAGAATGACAAGAAAATATTAGCGATTAATAACTAATATTGAATATGCGTAATTTCGAACTCTAGCAGCAGCAGAGGGCCGGCAGGATTACTTAGCCTACTTTGTTTTGACGTTCGAAGAGCAAACCTTATTGAATTGTTTTTGTTTTTCTATCGAAATTTGACACTATGGCAGGAATCGGCGGTGCCAGGAATTTCAGTACTGCTGGGTTCTTTCAACTTTTACTTTATTTGTCTATCGGACGACTATATCCTATAGCTGCCATATAACTGATTGGTCGGAAATGCCATATGGTGTTTTTGGTGTTTTTTAAGTGATGTTTTTCCACACATGTTATATTTGGTCAAAAGGATCGGATCATAAGGATCGGCCGACTATATCCTATAGCTGTCATATGTTTATGCTTTTTTAAGTTAGAAAGATCTCTCATAAGGATAGGCCTCTCATCTGTTAATTTGTTTAAACAATTTGGTTTCCCACATCTAAGGAACCATTTTGGATTTTAAATAGAATTTTGGGCAAATTTTTAATTAAAAACAAGAAAGCAAAGCTAACTTCGGGCGGAGCCGAAGTTGATATACCCTTGCAGTTAAGGCCAGGGTTATGAAATTCGACAAATCAGATTATTTTGTCCAAAATAGAATCTGTACCAAGTCCCATCTTTCTATCTTAAACACCAAAAACACCAAAGTTATGCCTATTCCTGTCGTTCTATGACAGCTATAGAATATAGTCGGCCGATCCTTATGAAATTTTGTACGTAAGATATTTTGGTCAAATATAACAAGTGTGGAAAGTCTCAACCCTGTAACTTAAAAAACACCAAAGTTGTGGCATTTCCGATCAATCAGTTATATGGCAGCTATAGGATATAGTCGTCCGATTCCGGCCGATCCGACTTATGTACTACCTGAAAAGAAAAGAAGGATGTATGCAAAGTTTTGACTCGATAGCTTTAAAACTGAGAGACTAGTTTACGTAGAAACCGACAGACAGACGGACAGACAGACAGACAGACAGACGGACAGACGGACATGCTTATATCGACTCAGGAGGTGATCCTGATGAAGAATATATATACTTTATTAAATTACCCACAACAATTCAAAGACGAACTGACTAATTTATGCACCCAGTTTAGTGACGTATTCGGACTTGAAACCGAATCAATCACTACCAACAATTTCTACAAGCAAAAGCTAAGATTGAAGGATGATGAACCAGTTTACATAAAGAATTATAGATGTCCACATAGTCAGAGAGATCAAGAGATATAACGACATTTTCAATGAGCAATGGCTCGTATCGTTTCACACGATTGCCTTTCGGTTTAAAAATAGCGCCTAATTCATTTCAGAGGATGATGACTATTGAATTCTCTGGATTAGAACCTTCACAAGCATTCCTTTATATGGATGACTTAACATAAAAACATATGCGAAAAACATATGCTTAAAAACTTTACTGATGTTTTTGAGAAATGTAGGGAATACAACCTTAAGTTACATCCTGAAAAATGCTAATTTTTCATGCATGAAGTCACCTTTTTGAAACATAAATGCACTGATAAAGGAATCTTGTCAGACGAAAAAAAATACGACGTCATTAAGAATTACCCAGTTCCTCATGATGCGGACAGCGCTGGAAGATTTGTTGCATTTTGCAATTACTATTGACGTTTTTTCAAAAATGTAGTCGACTATGCTCGTCACATAACAAGATTATGTAAAAAAGATGTTAAATAGTAAATCCGAATTTATTACAATCCCCAGATTTCAGCAAAGAATTTTTCATAATAACGGATGCAAGTAAGCAAGCTTGTGGAACGGTTTTAACTAAACTTCCAGTTGCTTATGCATCAAGATCGCTTACTAAGGGTGAATTCATTGGGCAATAACTTATTTCAGACCATATGTTTATGAAGTCACTTCACTGTCAAGACTGATCATAGACCTTTAATTTACCTGTTTTCAATTATTAATCTAAGCTCTAAGCTAACGCGCATGCGACTTGAGCTGGAAGAATATAATTTCACTGTGGAATATCTAAAGGGAAAAGACAACTATGTCGCTGATGCGTTATCAAGAATAACCATCAAAGACCTACAAAATATAACTAGAGATATCAATAAAGTCACTACAAGATATCAGAATAGACAGAAAATCCGCGCGGAAAATAAAGAAAAAGAATTGCCTACGCAATCTTTAGATTCAGCTTCTAGGCCCAACGTATAAGAAGTCATAAAAAATGATGAAGTACGTAAAGTAGTGACCTTGCATGTAAAAGATATGTTATGATTATTTAAACATGGCAGAAAAATTTCTGCAAGATTCGATGTTAGCGATTTATATACTAATGGAATTTTAGACTTAGGTCAATTTTTCCAAAGGCTTGAACTGCAAGCCGGTATAAATAAAGTCTGCCAACTCAAGGTGGCACCGTGGGAAAATATCTTTGAATATACTTCAATGGATAATTTCAAATTTATGGGCAATAAAATATTGAAAACATTGAGAGTAGCGATACTCAACCCGGTGACCATAATAAATAAACAAAAAGATAAAGAACCTATTCTGTCTAATTTCCATGACGATCCCATACAAGGAAGTCATACTGGTATTTCAAAAACTTTAGTAAAAATTAAAAGAAAGCTAGAGTAACTAAACATAGTAAGACCCCATTAACCATAACAGACACACTATAAATGTTTTCGACAGAGTGATAGTGGACACTATTGGTCCGCTACCCAAATCAGAAAATGGTAACGAGTATGCAGTCATTTTAATATGTGACCCAGCTAAGTATTTAGTAGCCATACCTGTAACAAACAAGAACGCTAATACTGTCGCTAAAGCTATATTTCAATCTTTTATTCTGAAGTATGGTCCAATGAAGACATTCATTACGGACATGGGAACAGAATACAAGAATTCAATTAGAGACAATTTGTGCAAGTATTTAAATATTAAAAATATTACGTGTACAGCACACCACCACCAGACAGTTGGAACAATAGAGAGAAGTCACAGAACTTTTAATGAATACATACGATCTTATATATCAGTTGATAAAACTGATTGGGACGTATGGATTTAATATTTTGTCATTTGTTTCAACACGGCCCCCTCTATGGCACATAATTATTACCATATGAGCTAGTATTTGGTAAACCAAGTAATTTACCAATACAATCTAATAGCATAGATAGCATAGAAACAATATATAATATAGATGATTATGCTAAAGAAAGTAAATACAGATTAGAAATAGCATATAAAAGAGCTAGTATAATGATAGAAGAGCATAAGAATAAAAATAAGGTACTATATGATTATAAATATACGGTTCTGTATAAAGTAACGGAAATACGAGATAGAAATAATATTATAATAATTAACGGCAAAAACAAAAAACAGACAGTTCATAAGGATAGACTAAAACATTTCATTTCATAACCACATTTAGTATGACCATACATAAATAAACTATATATATATATATGAAGTAGGCCCAATAGTCCAGTAGTCCAGTAGTTCCTTCCATTGTCACTTAATAAAATCGATGCGGCAGCACAGCAAGTTCCGCTCACTTTTGTTACCATCACTCGACTACCACATTTTCTCTCATCGATCATTTCTCTCACCCTTCTCTCTCTTAGCCTTCTCTCAAGTTGAGCCTCTGTCGTCATCTCTTTTCATCTATTTAAATTTTCGGTAACTCGTCAGCGGACCTCACTCACCAGCAGAGACTACCACCGTCTCTGCTGCTATGCCTTTCGCATGAATTCTATATTCCCCGAATTTAGAACTTCGCGACAACTCTGTTTGTCCTGGAATTCTACTGTTTCCCGACACGGCCTTCCTGACCTATCACACGTCCCTGTGTGTTGAGTTTTTAAATTGATAAACAAGTCAAGAAAAACTCGGTTTGTTGATTTTTCATATTTGAAGCCTTAAACTTAATTTATTTATTGATTCTTTTCATCATTATTCTCTTACAACTACAAACTACATGAGTCGCATAGACAATTCCAACGAAACAAATAAGCAAATAAGCAAATACATGCACCAGGTCATCAAGAACTCCGCCATAACACTGTTCGACCTTGCAAGACAGCTGCTATACTATGGTCAACATTTCCCTCCTTGGGACTCAGATGCACATTCACTTGTGCCAACCGCAGGCTCTACCCCCTCTTGTAGTTCATCATTATTCTGCAATTCCCCTGTTAATTCGCTGAATAACTGTCTATTTGGTAGCGCTCTTAGAAACTCGTGTGAGTATTTATACGTTCGCTTATTAACTAATGATTTTAATTCATATCGATCTCCATCTAATACTTTTACGACTTGAAATGGACCCTTGAACTTTGGATCAAGTTTTGTTTGATGACGCTCTTCAGTCTTCAAGAAAGAAAAATATGCCTGACTTAACAGCTTTAATGCAAATTTCTGAGTCTAGATTAAGAGTGTGATATAAGTGAACAAACTTTGTAAATGCATCTACCTGGACAATAACATGGTTTATGACAGACCACCTAAACGCCTTGGGAATCACTGGCAAAATCTTGCGGTACAAAAGCCCAGTCCTAATTTCGTAAGTTTTCATTACTAATTAGTCCACGATTTTTATTATGCTATCATCTTGTTGCTGTTCGGCTATCAGCCAATTATTTGTTATTGCTGCTAGATCTACACGAGCCTCTGCTACTCTACGGAGGACAGAGGAAACTACACGGATTGGATTGCGTGATAAAAAATCCACGTGTGCCATTTGGCACCCCTTACGATACTCAATGCTAAAATCAAAAGCCTGTAAATACCCCCACCAACGGTGTACTCTTAGGGTCAATTCAGCTTTCTTCTCAGTCGCTCTTAGTGAATTGCAATCGGTGTACACAATAAATTTTCTACCACGTAAATAATGTCTGAAGTGTTTTACTGCATTGTAAACAGCTAAGGTTTCTAAATCATATGAGTGATATTCAGCTTCAGGTACTGTCGTGCATTTGCTAAAATATTCTATTACTCTTCGTTTCCCATCTATCTTGTGTATTAGCATTGCGCCATACCCATCGGCACTGGCATCTGTATGAAATTCGATTTGGAGTTCAGGGTCAAAGATTGTCAGTACGGGGTCTGACGTCAGTATTTTGATAATCTTTTGCCGGATCTGCTCATGCTTCTCTTTCCAATCAAGCGTTTTAAGTTTAGAGGTCAACTCATAGACCGGCTTCATCTGCTCTGAGAACCGCGGGACCAATTGTCTAAAATATGATGCCAAACCTATGAATTGCCTTAACTGAGTTACAGTGGACGGTGGCGACAGAACTGTCAGTGCTTCTATCTTACTTGGATTTGGTTTAATTTCACCATCTTTAACATAAAATTTCAGGTACTCTATACCTGTGCGAAGAAAAGCGCACTTTTTTATGTTGAATGTAAAACCTGCCTCAGACAAAACTCTCAGCACAATGCTTAACCTTTCATATGGTTCCTCCTTTGTTTCTGCTCCAATCAGCACGTCGTCTATGTAGAATACTATGTAGGAATAGGCTATGTCACCCAGGGCTCGCTCCATGGCACGTTGAAAAATAGAAGAGGCATTTTTTAGCCCAAATGGCATCACTAGAAATTCATACTGACCCTCTGGGGTAACGAATGATGTTCTTTCTATGGAATCAGGATGGATCGGTATTTGATAAAATTCGCTGGTCATGTCTAAAGTAGAAAAATATTTTCCGCCTCGCAAGCGATCTATCTGATCAGAAATCAATGGCAACGGGTACTTATTTGAGACTGTGTTTGAATTTAGCTCAAAATCAATACACAGTCTGTCGTTGCCATCTTTCTTTTTGACCAATAGCATTGGACTTGCAAAAGGCGAATTGCTTGGACGGATCACATTTGATTTCATCATTTGGTCTATTTTTTCCTTAACTAATATCTTTTCATCTACACTGAGCCGATAAGGGCGCCTTTGAACAGTTTTATTCTTATCTATCAAACGAATTTCTAATGCTCCTGTGGTTACACGTTTAGTTGGGATTCCATTTATAAAATTGTCAGAGTAATGTTTCAATATGTTTTTTAGTTTACATTTATCAATTTCACTTAATTCTATGTTGGTGTCAAGTACATTTTCAAAATTGGATGTCTCTTCATGTGTAGCATTAATAATCTTAGTTTTGTAAATATTAAGTTTGTCTGTTTCAATAACACAGGCCAACAGCAAAAAATCTCCACGCATAATTTCACCTGCTCTATAACCTTTAAGCTCCCCTGAACCGAAGTCCAAAAGAAGCATAGGTTCTATCACCCACAGTTTCCGCGTTACACCTAAGAGAAGAAATTGATCAAATTTTACCATATATTGAATTATGTAGGCCGTGTAATGAAGTTGGCCATCATTGTTTCTAGTACATATCATTTGTGAGAAGTATGTGTACCAACTAAAATGTGTGGTTTTTTCTTGTACAAACTTGACGAAGATTCATCAATTTCGTTTTTACGCTTCTTGAAGGCGTAAGCCTGCAGCTGCCGCTGTAGTTCATTACGTGTCGTCACGCTGGTTGTAAAAACCCAACGCAGCAAATTATTGTCAATTTGTGTTGTTGAGCTATCAGAATTTTGATAGCGACCGAATTAATACACAATCCACAATTCGATTTCAATATTTTTATTGGGTCAATTTAACCCCAAAACAAATTCCGCGGCCGGTCCAAAACAATGCCGAATTACAGGTCATAAAACCTAAGAGCTTGCGCAGAAGCTCCACAAAAGCTCCCAAACTGCATGCGCTACAAAAGAACAACAAAGCGCATGCGAATCTGGGAGAAACAAAGAATATGGAGCAGCTGATAACGGGCAATTAGTGGACCGCTGCGGTTACACTGAGAGAATAGAAATAGAAATAATTATGATTTTTGATGCTGGCACAAGTCCCAACATGTGTCATGTGGGCTAACGCTATTGGCACCGCAATCTCTTCCAGCTCCGTAGATTTCCACTTGGATAGTAATAGCGTAACTATGCGACTGCCATATTCAGCAAAGCTTTCTCCAGATCTGGGATATCCGTTTAAAACATTAATCAGTACGGCAGCCGTTGTCTCAATGCCCACGAATCGCTGGATGAACAGTTCCTTGAATTGGGTCCAGGTGATGCCAGCAAAGCATACCTGTGACAGCCATTGCGAAGCACTGCCTTCCAGCGCTTTGCTTAGTGCTATTATCTGCGAAGATTAAATAGACCGTAGTGCACCATGCTGTTGCATCCGTTCCCGCACCATCGGGATTAGATTTGGGCAGTGTCACATGCGTGGTCTTCCCATCTGACGCAGAAGCTCTTGGCGCCTGTATGGCCTTTATGATTTCCATGAGGTTTTTGTTTTGCTCCTCCAGCGGTGTCGTATATTGAGTGGATCTTTGCCCTTGGGGCGAAGGAGATCCCACTTCTGATGTAGTAGGCCCAGTAGTCCCTGTAGTATGTCCACTGCTGCTATGCCTTTCGCATGAATTCTATATTCCCCGAATTTAGAACTTCGCTCTGTTTGTCCTTGAATTCTACTGTTTCCCGACATATAAATATCTTTAATACATAAATATTTAATTTAATTTAATTAATTTCATTTTCTTTACCGTTATTAGGTAAAATCTCATTAAAAAAAAATAATAAATAAATAAAAGATTGTTCAAGAACATCACATCTCATGTTATAAAAGTAACATCCTCTTTGTTAATGACTACCTAGTGTCGTGAGCTATGCTTCTACACTTATGTATGCTGATGATGTCAAGCTCTGCTTTTCTTTCTCTGACCACTTCCTTCATAGACATCTGCAATTCGACCTTGATGAAGTATTCTTGTGGTGCTGTAATAATCTTCTCTCACTAAACTGCTCAAAGTGCAAGGTTATGACGTTTTATCGTAGCATGCCTCAGGTCATCTCGTACTCAGTTGGGACTCACTTTTTAGATCGTGTTTCTTTAATGAATGATCTTGGAGTTATTTTCGATCACAAGCTGTCGTTTAATGAACATATTTTCGTAACAGTTAATAAAGCCAGAGGAGTACTTGCTTTTATCAAGCGTTATATGGTTCATCAAAAAAGTATTGAATCAGTGCAAAAGCAGTTTTTTTTATTTGCCTTAAAATATTTAAACTGGGACTCAGATGATCTTCTTCCACCATATCTTTGTCGGCTAAAATGATTAGACCTACCACCATTGCAGGTACGTCGTACTTGTGCTGGGGCCATGCTCCTTCATAAAATTATTCTTGGTAAAGTTGACTCGAAAAGATACTTTTCTCTGTTCCAAACAGGTCAACCAGGTCCTTCCGACCCCTTTGGTTACCAATTTGCAGATCTAATTTTGCGGATCATGATCCTTTTCACGTTATTTGTAAAAACTATAACCTATTGTCACATATATTTTCGCCTGAATTATCCCTAGATGTAATAAAATCTAAATTGATTGTTTTTCTATTAGAATAATTTGCTTTATTCTTAATTATAATTAATTTTAATAATAATTGTATAAATAACAGATAATTGTTATATTCAATAAATAAAAAATATTATTTTTTAAAATTTATAGATAATAAGAATAAAATAACTTAATGAAATTGCGTTATTTTTTAAAAAGAAGGAGATGTGGTGTATGCACACATGAGTTCTTATTACACAATATAAATATTGAGCGGCAACACTTTGTTATCCGAAGCCACAACACTTCGTTGTTATACCAATAACCGTGGTTAAATCGTTTTTATACCAATGGCACCCATTGAAACTCAGACAAAATCGAAGCTGGAACTATCTGGAGCTAAGTTACTAGGAAGACTGATGACTGAAGTTGTTGATCTTGGAACATATAAAGGAGATTATTGTTGTTGGTGTGACTCCAAGATGAACCTGCTTGAGTTAATGTATTTGTTTCTAAACGCGTCTCTTCATTTCAGAAACTCACCAAGACAATGAAATGGGGTTATGTTCCTACTGCTTTTAACACAGCCGATCTATTGTCAAGAGCTTCTCTTCCCACTGAGCTATTAAACTCCCTCCTTTGGTCCCAAGGCCCTCTTTTTCTTCGTGTTTCCAAAGATGATTGGCCCATCGCTATTGTGGTCGAAAGGGCAACCACCGAACTTCACGCCAGGACCTTATTGGCTACTGCTCCACCCAGGGATATCGCCGCATTGTCAAAGTTTGCCAACCCGCCCTACAGAGTGTGTTCCCCTAAATTTACAAATTTTGCCGCCGCATCCATCACGAATGAATTTCGGTCCAGGGTTTCAAAGGAAGAACCCATCTGCTGTTGCGCGTCGTCCAGCTTACCGAGTTTAAGGAAGAGATAAGCTTACTAAAATCGCGCAGATTGGTTCCGCCCTCAAGCCCGCTTGCCTCGCTTGCTTCTTTTGTGGATTATGCTGGTTGCTTCGTGTTGACGGGCGATTGCGGAACTCTGTACTAGATTTTGATGGACGTCTTCTGATCATTCTTTTCACTAATTGCGAAAATCCGTTCTCAATACTGGCCCATTGGGGGGAGGAAGACTGTTTCAAGGGTTTTGAACAAATGCATACGCTGTATTCGCGTAAAGCCTCGTCTACTGGAGAATGTCATGGCTGATCTTCCGACCGAGGAGTTAAAGGATTCCAAAATTTTTATGTCACAGGTGTGGATTTTTGCGGACCTTTGTTCTACAAGGCAGAGACTCGGAATCAGGGCCCTATCAAATGTTATGTGAGCGTATTCGGGTAGTTGGTTCCGCAATTCTTCGCTTGGATGAATTGAGGACTTTGTTGTGTCGCATAGCCTCAATCATTTATTTTGGAGCCCTTGTGTCGATTTCAGAAAATCCTGCGGACCTAGATGTGCTTCACCGCCTTCAACTTTCATCGAACCGGACCTTACTGCCCTAAACTTCAATCGTCTGGATGGGTGGCAGAGAATCTTCTTCTTGCAGAAGGTTGTCTGGGCGCGTTGGAAGGAGGAGTGTCTTACGCTATTGCAGCAGCTTTCCAAGTGGCGCACCCCTGGCCCTGTAATTTCTGTTGGTGACAGGACTATGTGAAAGATGAGAATCAGGATACTGGAGCCGGTTTCTGGGCGTGACGGATTGAATCGTATAGCCATACTTAAGACAGCGGTTGGAACGACTAAGCGTGCGGTGTCAAGGTTGTGTCTGCTGTTGAACATTTCAAAAATGATACGTACTAGAAACAATGATGGCCATCTTCATTACACGGCCTACATAATTCAATATATGGTAAAATTTGATCAATTTCTTCTCTTAGGTGTACCGCGGAAACTGTGGGTGATAGAACCTATGTTTCTTTTGGACTTTGGTTCAGTGGAGCCTAAAGGTTATGGTGCAGGTAAAATTATGCGTGGAGGAAAAAAAAGTTGGAAATTGTCGGCCTGTGTTATATGTATAATATGAATTACATATTTAATTATTGGAAAATGTCCTTTTTATACCCTTGCAGAGGGTATTATAATTTTGGTCAAAAGTGTGCAACGCAGTGAAGGAGACATCTCCGACCCTATAAAGTATATATATTCTTGATCAGGATCACCTCCTGAGTCCGTCTATCCGTCTGTCTGTTTGTCTGTCTGTCGGTTTCTACGCAAACTAGTCCCTCAGTTTTGAAGCTATCGAGTTGAAACTTTGCATACATCCCTTTTTTCCTTGCAGGTAGTATATAAGTCGGAACGGCCGGGATCGGTCGAATATATCCTATAGCTGCCATATAACTGATTGATCGGAAATGGCATAACATTGGTGTTTTTTAAGTTGGAGGGTTGAGACTTTCCACACATGTTATATTTGGCCAAAATATCTTGTCTACAAAATTTCATAAGGATCGGCCGACTATATCCTGTAGCTATCATACAACGATCGGAATTGTCATAACTTTGGTGTTTTTTAAGTTAGAAAGATGGGACTTGGTACAGATTCTATTTTGGACAAAATAATCTGATTTGCCAAATATCATAAGGATCGGCCGACTATACACGATCTTCTATATATTTAATAATACAAGATGCGTGGCGTCACCTAGCGGACTGCGACTCAACTGCAAGGGTATATAAACTTCGGCTCCGCTCGAAGTTAGCTTTCCTTTCTTGTTTTCTTTTAAATTTTAATGAATGCAACTTAAACAGACTTAATTGATTAATAAAATTCATTAAATTAAAATTTTTTACATTTTGCAGAGCTGCGAAAACGCGATATGGACAATGAACGTAAGAAGACGGAGTGGGAAACGCCTGAGAAGGAAGCTGTGGGCATGCGAAAACAATTTGAAACCAATTTGAAATTTTTCCTTTGGAAAAATTTATTTGAAACACTTTTTATATAATTATAATAAATATAATGTTTTACCACCTGTTGAGCTTTGTAACGTCGGCGATAGTTCGGCCGGGGTGGCAACCCGAGGCAGTGGGAAAGTGGCCTACGTGGCAGCCCGATCGCATAATAGAACCATAATTAGCTATTCCACTGGGGGTTCTGACGATCTGGCAAAAAGCTTAAAGCGTAGGTTAGAAAAACCGCTTGGGAGCAGCTTTCTTTGGCGTTTTAACCACTGATTGTGTATGATCAGCCGATTAGTGAAAGGCATCGAGAAGTTCAAAAAACTTACCTGCTGAGGGATCGGCATCAATCAAAAGGCTATAAGCGGCCGTTGCCGGCGTACGCGGATTTAAGTTGAGGCTGGCCGAGGATCGCAGAAGCGAGGTTAGGTCATGGTCGTGTTAGCCTGAGGTAGTTATTTTTGATTCATTAGGTCAAGGGTCTTGGCGTTCAAGTTAGAACCTTAGTGGCAGCAAGGCGTGATTTAAGCGGCGCGCGCAGAGGAAGCCGAAAATTGTGGCGCTCAGCCAGAAGAAGCAGAGCGAATCTCGCCATTCGGCCGCCTGTGCGGCGTGGCGGACGGAGGACGTCGAGGTGTTTCCAAAATTTTTTGTAGAAAACTGATTTGATGGTGAAACCTTTATAAGGATCAACTATATACATATACTATATATATATACTCGAACTGCAAGGGTATATCATCTTCGGCTCCGCCCAAAGATAGCTTTCCTTTCTTGTTTTGGTATATGGTTGATAAAGATCGCAAGAACACAACATTTTAGATTCTTTGGATATATAAGTATCGTCTACAGGAATAAGCATCGGCGAAGGCGGTCACGGCAATGATATGGCTTTTGATTTTTGTTGAGCTAAAAATATTTTTTAATAGCTGCCAAATAAATAAACGATTCCACAATTCAATTTCAATTAAATTTCAATGTTTTTACTCGAGGATTCAATCTAACCAAACTCGCAGCCGCTCAAATCAGTGCAAAAATACAAGTAAATCAAAGCTTATCATTGTTTATCATTTCGCTGGCAAGCGGCAAGGCGGGGGAACGCACACAAACGCAAGATGAGCTAGTGTGCAGCAGCTCTACAAAAAAGCTCCCCAAAGCATACGAACGGGGGAGAAATAAACAAAAACAAAACTGCTGATAAACCCGCCGCTGCTCCTCAGATTTAGAATATACATTATTTTACATAGTTTCGCCCTTGACTGCTTGGCTGACAATCCTCCCCCCGTTAGTCGTTCCAACCGTCTTAAGTATGGCTACACTGTTCACTTCGTCACGCCTAGAAACCAGCTCCAGTATCCTGATTCTCATCCTTCACCAGGACTATGTCAGCATGCAAGCAGAAGATTCTCTGCCACCCATCCAGACGATTGAAGTTTACGGAAGTAAGGTCCGGTTCGATGAAAGTTGAAGGCGGTGAAGCACATCTAGGTACGCAGGATTTTCTGAAATCGACACAAGGGCTTCAAAATAAATGATTGAGGCCATGCGGCACAACAAAGTCCTCAATTCATCGAAGCGAAGAATTGCGGGCTTGAGGGCGGAACCAATCTGCGCGATTTTAGTAAGCTTATCTCTTCCTTAAACTCGGTAAGCTGGGCGACGCGCAACAGCAGATGGGTTCCTCCTTTGAAATCCTGGACCGAAATCCCTTCGTGACCGATGCGGCGGCAAAATTTGTAAATTTAGGCGAACACACTCTGTAGGGCGGGTTGGCAAACTTTGACAATGCGGCGATATCCCTGGGTGGAGCAGTAGCCAATAAGGTCCTGACGCGAAGTTCGGTGGTTGCCCTTTCGACCACAATAGCGATGGGCCAATCATCTATGTAACCACGAAGGAAAGGAGGGCTTGGGACCAAAGGAGGGAGTTTAATAGCTCAGTGGGAAGAGAACCTCCTGACAATAGATCGGCTGGGTTTAAAGCAGTAGGAACATAACGCCATTTCATTGTCTTGGTGAGCTTCTGTAAGGAAGAGACGCGACTAGAAACAAACACTTTAAATCGAGCAGGTTCATCATGAATCCAGGATAGGGCAACCGAGGAGTCACACCAGCAACAATAATCTCCTTTATATGTTCCAAGATCAACAACTTCAGCCATCAGTCATCCGAATAACTCAGCTCCAGATAGTTCCAGCTTCGGTTTTGTCTGAGTTTTAATGGGTGGCACTCGACTCTTTGAGCTTAACAGCCGACAATCAGACCCTGACAATACATATACGCAAGCTCCATACGCATCCACGCTAGCGTCGCAGAATCCGTGGACCTCCAACCTTTCTTGGCAGGGAATGACTAAACGAGGAAACTTAATTCGCTGAGTTTGGTCAAAACTGGAACAGAATTGCAACCACTCGGAGAGAAGGGATTAAGGAAGGCTTTTATCCTATGACAAATTTTCTCGGCACAGCTTCTGCTGTACAATTGAAAAGGATGTGTCTTATCCAGTTCAGTGTCATTATTCGAATGAATTATTGTTTTCTTACACTAACTTATACTAACAACAACTTATTTTGCGAGTAGGAAATGGTCTAAGGTATGTCCAGCAATGCTTCTCAATCTTTGAGTTATTAAGAAGTATTCTTCGCCACGGGAACCACTGCCACCTTCGTCCAGTTCTTCCATGGTGTCATTGGGGCCACCAGGGCCACCTGAACTTTGGCCACGGTTTCTGTTTTCACGCTGCTGCTGTTGAATATGTTGTTGGTTTCCACCACCACCTCCTCCGCCACCACCTTGGTTGGAGCCGCCGTCACCGCCTCTGCCACCACCACCTCTGCCTCCGCTATAGTTATTACCAGCACTACTTCCTCCAGGACCTTCCAAACCTTGTCCTTGACCTTGCTGGCCCTAGCCTTGGGCTTGCCCTTGGTTTTCATTTTGATTCAGTTGATTCTGATTTGCCGGGGGTGGATTGTTTTGTTTATCATGAATATTTCGTAATTAAACCAATTTCTTGCCGGCTATATGGCAGCAATAGGCCAGTGGGCCGATTTTTATGAAAATAAAATTTCATAGAAGGCCTAAAAATGTATGAACCCTATTCCATATTAGCAGTTGACGTATGTATACGCTGTTTAAAAAAAACTGAACCTACACTACACAAATGAAGATTATTCGTATACAATTTGTTCGAACCTGTTTGCTTAATTTTTCTTGGTAAACTTAGAATAAAAAAAAATTTTTTACGACTTTCCACTTGCCTTAATGTACGCTGTGCGGTGCTTATGTACGCCGATGGCATTAAGCTTTTCCTTAAATATAAATTCACCAGAGCCCAATCTAGATTTCAGTCTGATTTGTCTTTTAAAATTGGTGATTGACAAAGCTTAATGGGTAGAAATGTAAACTAATGTCATTTAAGCAATCGGGTTTGCATTCTGGGTGTCCTATTAGATTTGAAACATAAATTTTTTCGATTATATAGTCTGAAATACGTTTGGTTTTATTTTGCATTGAAATATTTTTGGTTTTATTTTGTATTGAAATATGTTTGGAGTTTATTTTATTGGAGCAGCAATGGTGCCGCTCCAACGACCGAAAGGTCTCTGATTTTTACAATATTCTTTAAGTCTAACTAAGGCTAAGTCTCATAGCTGCGCTGCTCACAGGCAGCGGCAGAGATACGGCTACGTATCTATATACTTATGCATATTGCTATGCGCTCTCAAGTGTAGGCGCGAGGGGTATGCATATGCTGTCCGTTCGTTGCAATTATGCCGAAGCTAGCATTTCCCGTGTGTGGGCTAAGCCATAACGATCGGATCATATTTCGGCCACTTAGGTGTTATGACCGGGATTTTGAAATATGTAAACACTGCAACAAAGTGTTACAGTGTGTACCCTTTAAGTATTTTCGGTACAGTGGGTATTCAATATATGTGCATACTACAATCCATCAGGATATGGGAAGGATGTGTGGCAACTCGATAGCTTTAAAACTGAGAGACTAGTTTGCGTAGAAACAGACTTACAGGCAGACGGATCGAAGTTATGGCATTTCCGATCAATCAGTTATATGGCAGCTATAGGATATAGTCGATCGATCCCGGCCGTTCCGTCTTATATACTACCTGCAAGAAAAAGATGGTGCAGAGGGTATTATAATTTTGGTCAAAAGTGTGCAACGCAGTGATGGAGACATCTCCGGCTCTATAAAGTATATATATTCTTGATCAGGATCACCTTCTGAGTCAATATGAGCATGTCCGTCTGTCCGTCTGCCTGTATGTCTGTTTCTGCGAAAACTAGTCTCTCAATTTTAAAGCTATCGAGTTAAAACTTTGCACACATCCTTCTTTCCTTATTTGCAGGCAGTATATAAGTCGGAACAGCCGGGATCAGTCGACTATATCCTATAGCTGCCATATAACTCACTCTACTCTAATAATTATTTAAGTGCACTTCACTGTTCGTCAATTATCGGGAAAATATTTGAATTGAGACCTGTTGGAAACGGACGGACACGGGTTGTATTGAGGATCAGGAAAACTTTTGCTTGATCAGGGTGGCTGAGATGTTGTACGCTCCCCTGGTCTTTACCCTCCCTGCCTTGATACCTCGACATTAATCTATTTGGTATCCCAAAAGTAATGCACTCTACATACTCAAACGATTTCGGAGTTTCCTGAAAACTGCATCACCATAAGCCCCAGACCCAGATAACACTCTTCTATTTCATTATAATATACATTATCTTTACTAAATCAAATCAAAATACACTACATACGCCTTAGCGCCATAACAAAATAAGTAAACTCAAAAAAAAACTAAGGAAATCAAAATTAAAGAACATTTTCTTTTTACGGACTTACGCTTTTTCCGCCGATGCAGGTTAGTTGGGCCCATCGAAGATGCAGATCTCTGTAAAAATGTTGCTGTTCGCTGCGGGGGGAGTGCGGAGTGGAAGAATATGAACTGTTTACTGAGATTAGTTTATCTCAAACTTTAAAAAAAAAATTAAAAGTGGCTGTTTACTACATTTTTTAACAACGACGAAAAGAAAAACCAAGCGTTCGACTCAACGTTAAAATTCGCTATTTATTTTAACCAAAAGAACTTAAGCCTAGCTTATCTATTGCGGCGAAGTGGAGATCGCAACTGAGCTTTTATTTCGCTCCCGTTCCGCCCTATGCTAACTTAAACTAGACTTTAATTTTTTCTCGACTTTTAATTATGCTACTAATATAATATAATTATTCTACACGTTGCTTCTATGCTTGCAAGTGAAGGCAGGTGGCGATTGTCTGGCGCATTTGCAGTTACATTTAAACTAAATGAAAGTAGAAATTACCCTAAATAACAATCTCTAGCAAAATCTTAATTATAATTTTAATTGATCCAACGCTTTGATACTTCTCACATCCTAGTTCGTGATTGCTTTTCTCGGGGTCTTTTGCTGAGTTCGGGTCGCTGCGGGGGGTGTGCGGAGTGGAAGAGTAGGACCCAAGCTTGGCTGCTATGGTACTTGCTGCTTTAGCCTCTCTGCTTATTGCTCCGTTACGTCATCAGTTGATGTTAGGTTGCCACGTGTACTCGACCTCCTACACTCGATCCACTCCTCTCCTTTTTTCCTCACTTCCTTCCTTTCCGTCCGGTTGCCTTTGTTTCTGCCAGTGGTATCTTGCCACATTGCGGAGGGGGGAGTGCGGAGTGGAAGAATAGGATCGGTGGATCTGCGAGATCACGTGGTTACGAGTTCCTGCCACGAATGAGTCCCAAGCTTGGCTGCTATGGTACCTGCTACTTTAGCCTCTCTGCTTATTGCTTCGTTACGTCATCAGTTGATGTTAGGTTGCCACGTGTACTCGACCTCCTACACTCGATCCACTCCTCTCCTTTTTTCCTCACTTCCTTTCTTTCCGTCCGGTTGCCTTTGTTTCTGCCAGTGGTAACTTGCCACATTGCGGAGGGGGGAGTGCGGAGTGGAAGAATAGGATCGGTGGATCTGCGAGATCACGTGGTTACGAGTTCCTGCCACGAGTGAGTCCCAAGCTTGGCTGCTATGGTACCTGCTACTTTAGCCTCTCTGCTTATTGCTTCGTTACGTCATCAGTTGATGTTAGGTTGCCACGTGTACTCGACCTCCTACACTCGATCCACTCCTCTCCTTTTTTCCTCACTTCCTTCCTTTCCGTCCGGTTGCCTTTGTTTCTGCCAGTGGTAACTTGCCACATTGCGGAGGGGGGAGTGCGGAGTGGAAGAATAGGATCGGTGGATCTGCGAGATCACGTGGTTACGAGTTCCTGCCACGAGTGAGTCCCAAGCTTGGCTGCTATGGTACCTGCTGCTTTAGCCTCTCTGCTTATTGCTTCGTTACGTCATCAGTTGATGTTAGGTTGCCACGTGTACCCGACCTCCACTCCTCCTTCCTTTCCGTTAGGTTGCCGTTGTTTCTGCCAGTGGTAACTTGCCACATTGATGAGAAGCGCGAACACGCTACGCGACGTGCGCAAGGCTAACCGGCCGGTGGAGATCACACTACAGGTTGCTTTCTCACTGTAACACAAATTTGTCTCACTGAGCTGTTCATTATCTATCCACTATATTTACCTTTCAGCAATCTTAGTATTCCCAACTGATGCAAGAGATGTTCCGAATACTGAGGTTAGAGATGTTGGAAGTTTTGTAAATTCCAAAGCTGCTTTAGCACATGGTTGCTGCCTTCGTTCAATTTAGGCAGGTCAGTTATTTTACGTCTGGTTCTCTCTCTATCGCAAATTCAAATAAACGACCTGACAATAAGCTAACTTTGTCTTTGTACGCTACCGTGAAAATCTCCAAAACTTCCAATAACGGGACAATTCCTGATCTCCGTTTGCATCTGTCTCTCAGCGCTTTCACATGCGTGTGCCAGAGCGGAACGGATATATTCGGCATTTTGGAGTATCCTTGGTGAAGACTGATACAAAATAATTTCTTGGTTCTCTCTACCGCTTCGACCCCCACACTCTGAAAAAAAAACACAAAAAAACACTTATGGAAGGTTACAAATACACATGTTAATACGTAACAAAAAAAACGCGGGAAGCTGTCTTTTCAACCAGCTGGCCTCTGCGACAGTCCCTAAACAACTTCTTGCAGAGGCGGAATAAGCAAGAGCCGTCTTGCATTTAAGAATACACTATTTTACACAGAGTAATGTAATATACACAACCTAACAACAAAACTTTAGAAAACGAGGTCTACAAATATATACATACAGGCATGTAAATCTTATGAACAAAATATCTTATGTACAAAATTTTATAAGGATCGGCCGAATATATCCTATAGCTGTCATATAACGATAAGAAATGGCATACCTTCTTGTTTTTTAAGTTAGAAAGATGGGATTTGGTACAGATTCTATTTTGGGCAAAATAATCCGATTTGCCAAAATTCATAAGGATCGGCCGACCATATCCTATAGCTGCCATATAATTGAACGATCGGAATCGGAATAACTTTGGTGTTTTTTTTTTCTTTGGTGGGACTTTTTACGGATTCCATTTTAGGCAATGTCCATTTTACGCTCTGCCAAATTTCATAAGGATCGACCGACTATATCCTATAGACCCCATATATCTCCGCCCAAAGTTAGCTTTCCTTTCTTGTTTTAAATTAGAAATGAACTTTTAAACGTTCTTCAAACAGATATAAAACAAAATTAATCACTATCATTTATACCAACACACAAATTTTATTCCGTTCTATACTTAATGAGTATTACCACTAACCATACAACATATGTTGAGTCTGAATATATTTGGGCGTTACCCTAAAAAATATGGAGTATATCTTTTCAGCTTTTAGTTTATTTATTTAAAAATAAAATCCAAATAAAAGAATGGCTTCAAAAGTAAAATATTGGCTGAACTAGGACTCGAACTCATGAAAGAATGTAGATACCCAAAAATGTACAAGAACTTCGAATTAAATTATATTGAACCCAACATTATAATAACATGGAATTTGCCAAAAACTTTGTTAAATCAGAATTGTATAAATAAAGATCTAATAGCAGAAGGAAATAATATAATAAAAGCATTCAACTGTTCTATAAAAATAGAAGATTTAATAATAACAAATACTATGCTTGATTACACACGAACTATTTATGTAAACAACAACATAACTAAACTCGAGTGTTTATCCTATATCGTGGCCAAAGAAATATTCCAAAACCATTCCAAACAATATTTTACAACCCAAACAATTTTATTAATACTACTAGCAATAATAATTATTATTATAATCATATATTTGATTTATAAATTTAAGAACATCCCAAAAAGGATAATAATTAATTATAAAAAAAAAGGTTATTAGTCCCGAAAAAGGACCGATAAGTTCAGAAAATAAAGAACATGACCTAAAGTTATACCCCAATCTAACCGCCTGAGGGCAGGCTAAATTCTTAAGGATGGGGAAGTAACATATCAACAAAATTTCTTTAAGTAAAGCTGAAGCTTTTTGTATTGAAATTCGTAACCCAGCTGCAAATAGCCTCATTCCAATTTTTGTAAAAACATAAACATTTAATTATTCATATTTCCAATTTATAAGAGTCACTTCAGATTGAAAACCAAAGCAATATTTGGGTAAACAGAATCCCAACTCAAATCTTTCTCACTCTTTTTAAGTGAATTAAAACTAAACAGCTCAAACCATTCTTAAATGGGCACCCACTTCACAGGAAATTTCACATTTTCTTCACACCTCGATTATTTGAGACCCAAAGCCTTCCACGTCAACTGACACCTCAAGAAAATGGTTCCGACTCAATCTATTCCCTTCAGAAAACAAAGCCTCTCAGAGAGAAAAGCTTCCTTCGAGCTTTAATCTCCAAAAAGCTTCAGCAAGGGTAGCTATAAAAGGGACTTAGAGCCCCAAAGATAAGTTATTTCTGAAATTCTAAAATTCTAAGCAGTTGTTCTGAAATTCTAAAATTCTAAGCAGTTTTAAAGAATCACACTGTATCAAAACCGGAACTCAAATAAAAATATATTTTTTCAAACTATTTTGAAGAATATATTTAATTATATATATTTCTATCCTACTAATGAAAATGCGAATATTTAAGATTAAAAATGGTTTTATTGTTTTTCAAAGTATTCTCCAGCAAGACTTGTACACCTTTGCATGTTGTAATTGTCGATTGAGACCCCTCCAAAACATTTTTTTGGAACGCTTCAACAGCATCTTCTGGCGTCGATTCGTTGACCACGCACTTTTTTTTCTTGATGTGCGGGAATAAAAAGAAGTCATTGGGTGCCAAGTCAGGGCTGTATGGCGGATGACTCATCAATTCGACATTTTTGCCGGTCAAAAAGGCGCTGGCCTTTTGACGACCTTTACGACCTTCGCTTTTGACCAGTTTTTCACAGTGCTATAAGATGGTGCTTCATCGCCATACAAAGATTTAAGTTCATCGATGCACTCTTCACGTCGAATGCCGTGAAATGCGATTAGGCAATAATGTTTACGAGTTAATTACATTTTCTGCCAAATTGAGTTTTTCAAGTCACTGTACAACACTCAGCACGTTTCTGCTGAAACATGTCAAACTTCCCAATAAAAACGTCAGGCGGCGCCAGGCAACACTTAGTATGGCCTGTAGCGGCGACTGAAGAGTCATTTTTAAAAAAAAAATTAATAAATAAAAAAAACTAAAAACAAATACAATCGATATACATATCGGCTTTGTAAATTGGGTTTTTTACCGATAGTTAAAGCGAAGCTTTACTTCGGGAGTTGCCAAAGTGTTAAGGCGCGGGATCAGCTGCAGCAGGGATGCTTAGGAAAGCTGCAATATCAGCTGTTCTGCATTTCCGGTAACCTAAATGGAATGTAGGTTGTTCCATGCTCGGTCTTTTCTATCGAAACCACCCAGAAGTGCAGACGCCCAAATAGTATCTCTCTGCAAGTGTAAATTTTATCAGCGCAAGAGCCGCGCAAGTGCAGTGTTTATTTTTTTATTTATCAACTACCAAGTAAGTTGCAGATCATGCGTATGTTTTTTTTTATTTACATGCATACGCTTATCTAGATTTGCAACGGTGATAAGGGCAGCCTAAGCCTGTGTTTGGGGGTTTTTTTTCTTTTGTGTGTTGCGGCTTTATGTAAGCGCGACCTCGTTGCGGTCTTATCAAAAATTTATCAGGTGAATATAAAATTTATATTTGTAATAACTCCAGGGTACTTATTGTGGCCGTTTTAAAGTTTCGTTGCGGTCCACACCAAAACACCCCGGGAGCGCTCCTGGTGGAGGCTCCCAGTTCAGGAGCGGCTTAACCTCGATCGGGTAATCCGTCTCCCCCCCCCCCCATCATCATCACCATCATCATCACCATCTTCATCACCATCTTCATCACCATCTTCATCATCATCTTCATCTCATAATACATTGGTGCCGGGAAATTAACACTCAGTGGCCGGAAAATTAACCGTAGGGATGGTGTAAGGGAATTTGCAGACCCAACGAATTCAAGACCCGTTAAGTGAAAGGCCGTTGACCCCACCCGCCATGGAATAAGGAGCAAAAGAGAAATTATTAAAACCGCTAGCCCAGCCGCCCAGCTCCAAACTCGTGGCGATAATTTTTTTTTCTCTCTTTTCTCATCTACATTTCATCCCCCAAATCACATGCGTTATAAAATGTTTTGATTTTATTTTCTTTTTAGTCAATAGTTTTAGTTATAAATTTAAATTTAAATTAATTACAGGCTTTTAGTGAAGTGGAAAAAAACGGAATTGGAAAATATGAAGATAATATTTATTTTTTTTTAACTTTCGCGAACAAAATGGTTGTCAGTTTAATTTTAAATCGTTTAATTTTAATCCTCGTGCGAAAATAAGTCTGTTTTAAAATTCTATGGTGTGCAAAAGCCTCATTACACTCATTTACAGCAACCCAAAGCAGAGATCGATCTTTCGCCGATGGATTTACAGTGAGTGGATTATTTACCTTTTACATATACACTGGGGAAAAATTTTTTTGAGTCCCACTGAATTTTAATATTATATTTAATGCATTCCTCCTTCATCTTAACAAAAAAAAAAAAAAAAATAACAAGAGCACGAATTTCATTTAAATGATTTAACTGATGACTAATGAATACCCTATCCTAATGAATTTTAAATATTATCATTTTTTCTAATACCTTTATTTGAAATTTATTTATCCCTAAAAAAAAAAAAAAAAAAAATGATATTTACTCATACCAAATTTTATTATATTATATATAAACCCATATCTCTTTAAACATTTACATTAATTTATATTTTTTTTTTCTTTTTTATCTTACTTATAAGCTTTCCTCCCGTATTATTAGACTATTTGTTCATGCAAGCAAACAATTACGAATAATGTCGAACACCTCTTTAGCCTTAGCCAAATTTTTATTAGTTTTAAATTGAATTAAATCTGTTTTATAATGAATTGAATACCTCCTGTTTGAACTGAGCTGATGACTCCACGGTTGTAGGGTGTGAAAGGGGTCACTAAAGCAATGCTTTATCGGACCGTGACCAAAGGTAGGGTGGGCAGTATGCGAGCCTATTTACATCTAAGGCGTCGCAAACTTTCTACTTCTCTACTCTCTCTCTCTTTCTAACTCTATCTCTAACTCTATCTCGCGTCGAATTAATTCTTCCGTTCTTCCGGTTAGTATCTAGCTATCTATCTTGTCGCCAGCACGCTCAATTCTGGACTTTATTTAATATTAAATGTGGCAGTGTTAGGATTCGTACGAAGCAAGATCTCCATCCCCAAAGCCGACGAGCTAGAGCCGGACTCTATAGCGTGCCCTCGCAAGTACGAATCCTTCCTAAACAGCTCAGAATACCGTTACACGCTACAGTTATAATTAATTAATTATTAAATAAAGAAAGATGGCGCCCAACATGTGTGGCCTTAGTGGAACTGTTTTTTTTCATTAAGACTCCAGGATAAATTAATTCGATTTTTCAACCTTCTTTTTCTTTCTTTCTCAAAATTTCTCTTTGTGTATTAAATTTTTTTTGGAAAACAGTTAAATGATTATTAGTGTTCGTCACTGACCAGGATTTAAAAAAACAAACGAGAAATTTTTCTAAATTTGGCAGAAAGGTCCACAATGTGTTGGAACCTGAGGAAAACAGATATCGCGAGCTTAGGGTCGAGTTCTGGCCCGGGCTAAGACACAGTGTCACCAATCTATCAATCTCTATCATTCTAAAAGCGAAATGAATTTCACCGTACGGAATGTGGTGGTACTACTCCAGAGTAATACCCCATCCAGAAGTTCATAAGCGTAGAATCCTTTTGGGATTACTTGAGGCTTCCGTTATGGTCTTTTGGAATACATATGAATCTGTCGGAAACAGGTCGATGGCCAAGACCAAACTAGAAGCTGGGAGAAGTAATCTCTCTAGTCCTTGAAAGAAAGGAGTAATGACTTTACTACTTCTAAATAACTATCTACTTTTATTTTCCTGAGAAGTCGAAGAAAACAAATACCTTACAATACGTGTGACATCTAGCATCAGTTCAAACACTCTTTTGATTAGATTTTTTTTCTCTTTTGTTGGTTTAGTTGCTGAAGGCAACGTATCCTTAAGTAAAATATTTTGTTTGCTAGCAACAAGCTGAGCAGCGAGATTTTGATAATTCTTTTTTATTCCTTTTGTTGATACCTTCGTTGTGGAAAAGTTAAGATTTTTGGGAAGATGGGGATAGACCGGTCTCCAGATAAAGGAGCTGCAAACAGTTCCAATTCCTGTTGTCCGATTTGTAACGCCGAGGTAAACGCTGCCGAGGTCTACGTAACGGCATGCCAGCATGAGTTTCATAGGAAGTGCATAGAAGCTCACTGGAAGAAGAGTTTACAATGTCCGGTTTGCAAGGCGGTATGCAGACCCAAAGGAGTTAAAGTAACGGAGGATCCGGAAAGACGAACTCGAAGTCAATCCAGGAATCAGTCCATCCCCGATAACGTCGGGAGACTAACGACAGACGACATAGCTACTACTTCAGGGTCCAATCCCATTAGCAGCAATGAAAGCAGCATTTCGGCGAACGCCACAACGCTACTAGCTATGGAGCGGAGATTGCTGGAGTCACTTTCAGGAAAGATGGCCGAGTTAATCCAAAACTCAGTAGCTGACGTTTTGACTAGGACATTAGCAACTCAGAATCACAGTTCGGGAATGAGTCACCCGTGTTTACCTCCATCAGAAGAAAGTCTGCAAAACAGGATAGACCTAGAAAATAGCAGAATACCTGGGAGAGATCACACATTAAGTCCGCGTTCCCAAAATTCTCAGGGAAGCAATACGTCAGATTTGTTGAACCGCCCAGATAAGGTAGTGCATATCCTCAACGGGTGGAAAATTAAATATTCCGGAAAAGGAGTGTCTGTGGACAACTTCATATATAGAGTGGAAGCACTGACTAGGGAGACTTTAGGAAATAACTATACGGTACTTTGCAGAAATGCAAGCGTTCTTTTTGAGGGCAAGGCCAATGAATTTCATTGGCGATATCATAAAGCCCATGGCGAAGTCCAATGGGACAGTTTCTGTTCAGCTTTGCGGCTTCAGTTTCGTCAGGTTAGGGATGACGGCGACACTGAAGAAATTATAAGAAATACCAAACAAAAACCCAACGAATCGTTTGATTCATTTTACGACACCGTGTCAGGTCTGGTCGATCAGTTGGATCACCCGTGGACACAGCAGAAGCTAGTGAGAGTTATCAAAAATAACCTTCGTCCCGAGATAAGGCATGAGATTTTAAATCTCGATATCCAAACAGTCAGCGAGTTAAGAGGAGTTTGTCGCAGACGCGAAGCTTTTATGGATGAGGTAAAGAGATCTCAAGGATACTATCGAAGCACGCCTTTCAAACGCGAAATCTCTGAGTTTGGTGAAGGTTACGATGTTCCGGAAACGGAGCAATCCGATGATGAAGCAGGAATAGAAGCTTTCTCCCTGTTGTGCTGGAATTGCCGCAAGGAAGGTCATAGGTATCAGGATTGTATATCGGATAGGAGAGTTTTTTGTTACGGTTGTGGAGCACCGAATACTTACAAACCAAACTGTAGTAAGTGTTCAAAAAACTTCCAAGCCGGCACGTCGAAGTCGCAGTTCAGACCGAAAGCTCCGAGTGCCGTAAGAAGTCAGGCCACAATGACCGAGAAATAGAAGAGGTAGTGTTGGCAACCTCAACCCCTTCCATCGACAAACAGTGCACTGATCCAGGTCCTTTGCTTCACAGCAAAATACTGAGGTTACAGGAGGAGAATATTTCAGGATTGTATCACAACCCAAACTTTAAAATGCAGCGGTCCCGAAGTTCAAGGCGGGTAAGTCAGTTTTGGGGGCGAGTAAAGGAGGTTAAACAGGGCCTTCAGTACATTAATTCCTTGCTAGCAGGATCAAGCGATCCGCGACCTTTTGTACCAGTCAAGTTTCTGAATCGTACTGTCTATGGATTATTAGATTCAGGAGCATCAATTAGTTGTGTTGGTGGTAATTTAGCTGAGGAATTAAAAACTAGCATTAAATATAAAGTATTAGCATGTAGTGCCTCAACAGCTGATGGAAGAGCGCAGCAGATCATAGGATATTGTAAAGTTGAAGTAGAATACGGGGAAGTTAAAAGGTTAATGAAAATTTATATAGTACCCTCTTTAAAACAAGATTTATATTTAGGGATTGATTTTTGGAAACTCTACGATTTATTACCCCGAAAGTTAATGATATCTGAACTAGGGTCAACAGAAGTAAACCCAAAGCTCAACGTTGATCAGCATATTTTGTCTGAAGTGGATAAGGCCAAGTTGATGAAAGTCATCAATTGTTTTCCGTCGTTCGCGCAAGAAGGACTGGGTAGGACGAATTTAATAACTCATACCATCGAGGTGGGTAAGGCTAAACCCATCAAGCAAAGACACTTTCCAGTTTCACCCGCGGTGGAAAAGGCCATGTACTCCGAAATTGATAGGATGTTAGAGTTAGGCGTTATAGAAGAGTCGGAAAGCTCTTGGTCATCCCCTATCGTTATGGTTACTAAACCAGGAAAAGTTCGAATTTGTCTTGACTGCAGAAAAGTCAACAGTTTTACAGAAAAGGATGCATATCCTCTTCCTCAGATTAGCGGTATTTTAAGTCGATTGCCGAACGCGGAATATATATCGAGCCTCGATTTAAAGGACGCGTATTGGCAGGTGCCTTTAGATGTCGCTTCTCGGGACAAAACAGCGTTTACGGTACCGGGAAGACCTCTCTATCAATTTAAAGTAATGCCATTCGGGCTTTGTAATGCTACAAGTACCATGTCTCGACTCATGGATAAAGTAGTACCAGCACACCTCAGGAACGAAGTTTTCGTCTATCTCGACGATTTGTTGATAGTTTCTTCAAGCTTTGACAGGCATCTTGAAGTCCTGAGGGAAATAGCTTTGCAAATTAGACGAGCCGGGTTAACTATTAACATTGGGAAAAGTCATTTTTGCATGCACCGGGTACGATATTTGGGGCATATCATTGGAGACGGTGGTATACGTACAGACCCCGAAAAGGTGGCAGCAATCACCAATTTTCCTGTTCCGAAAAGTTTGCGAAATTTAAGGAGCTTTATGGGACTATGTGGGTGGTATAGCAAATTTGTGCCAAATTTTGCGACTCTTGCTGCTCCGTTAACTGACTTAATGACAACCAAACGTAAGTTCAGTTTGACCGACGAAGCGCTGAAAGCCTTCGAGGATCTACAACGATCATTATCCGAAGCACCCGTTTTGTGTAGTCCCGATTTCGAAAAACCTTTCGAGATACACTGTGACGCCAGTAAGACAGGGGTAGGAGCTGTCTTAGTACAAGTATCTGAAGAAGGAGACGAGCGACCTATTTGCTTTATTTCAAAGAAGTTGAATAAGGCGCAACGGAACTATACAGTAACGGAACAAGAATGTTTGGCTGCAATAGTGGCACTAAAGAATTTTAGTGCTTATGTCGAAGGTCAGATCTTTAAAATTATCACAGATCATGCCTCATTAAAATGGCTGATGTCCAATCAGGATTTGAGTACACGCTTGGCTCGATGGGCGTTATCATTGCAAAGGTACAAGTTCAAGATTGAACATCGGAAGGGTGCCCTCAATCTGGTTCCCGACGTGATGTCTCGGGTTAATGAAGAAGTGATAGCCGCGTTGGACTTGCGAGACGGACTACTTTTGGATTTGAGCTCGGAGCATTTTAGATCGGGGGAATACACAGATTTAGTGAATAAAGTGAAGGCGAACGAAACTAATTTTCCTGACCTTAAGACTGAGGGAGGTTTCGTTTATCGTAAGGCCGAACACCTAACAGGAGATCGCATGCACGACGAATTCGCGTGGAAACTTTGGGTTCCAAAGGAGTTAGTTCCCGAAATACTAGCGAAAGCACACGACAGTTCTTTGTCGTCTCATGGGGGCATCCATAAGACCATCGAAAGAGTTAGGCGTTACTATTTTTGGCCTGGGCTAGTGCCTGATGTAAAGGCTTATGTGAATGCTTGCGAGGTATGCAGGACCACAAAGCCATCAAATTGCGTTTTACGACCGCCCTTAGGGAAAGCTCCAGAAAGCTATCGATTTTTCCAACGGTTATTTATGGATTTTCTCGGGCCTTATCCTAGATCGAGAAGCGGCCATGTGGGTATTTTCATTGTCTTGGACCATTTTTCGAAATACGTTTTCCTGAAACCTGTTAGGAAAATTGACACAAGTACTGTGGTTAAATATTTGGAAGAAGAATTGTTCTTAACGTATGGAGTGCCAGAAACCGTAGTGTCCGACAATGGCTCTCAGTTCCGTTCCCATGCGTTTGGCAAATTATTGGAACAGTATCGCGTACATTCTCCCCAAGCCAACGCTTCCGAACGCGTAAATCGATCGGTGATATCGGCGATAAGAGCATACATACGGCCTGATCAGAGGGATTGGGACGAAAATTTAAGTAAAATATGCTGCTCGTTGAGATCAGCAATGCATTCAAGTTTAGGGACCTCGCCTTACTATATGGTGTTCGGGCAACACATGATCACTTCCGGGACCACGTATTCTTTGTTAAGAAAGTTAAATTTATTAGACGATCGAGCGCTGAAGTTAGACCGTCAGGATTCTTTGGAAGTTGCACGAGAAAATGCGAGTCGGCTAATGCAGAGAAAGCACGACGAAAACGAGAAGAGTTACAATTTGCGGTCTCGGAACGTGACTTTTAAGGAAGGACAAGAAGTGTATAGGAGAAATTTTAGGCAGAGCTGTTTCCAGTCTGGCTACAACGCTAAATTTGGACCGTCCTTTGTTAAGTGTAGGGTTCGAAAGAAACTGGGAAGCGTGTATTACGAACTAGAGGATTTGCAAGGAAAATTGATAGGCACTTATCACGCGAAGGACATAAAACAATAGCGCCTCTTCAGTCGGTATCAGTCTAGGGTACCAGGAATAGAATACCCTAGCCTGAATGTTTCGGGGGGCCTTGTAGCGGCGACTGAAGAGTCATTTTTAAAAAAAAAATTAATAAATAAAAAAAACTAAAAACAAATACAATCGATATACATATCGGCTTTGTAAATTGGGTTTTTTACCGATAGTTAAAGTGAAGCTTTACTTCGGGAGTTGCCAAATTGTTAAGGCGCGGGATCAGCTGCAGCAGGGATGCTTAGGAAAGCTGCAATATCAGCTGTTCTGCATTTCCGGTAACCTAAATGGAATGTAGGTTGTTCCATGCTCGGTCTTTTCTATCGAAACCACCCAGAAGTGCAGACGCCCAAATAGTATCTTTCTGCAAGTGTAAATTTTATCAGCGCAAGAGCCGCGCAAGTGCAGTGTTTATTTTTTTATTTATCAACTACCAAGTAAGTTGCAGATCATGCGTATGTTTTTTTTTATTTACATGCATACGCTTATCTAGATTTGCAACGGTGATAAGGGCAGCCTAAGCCTGTGTTTGGGGGTTTTTTTTCTTTTGTGTGTTGCGGCTTTATGAAAGCGCGACCTCGTTGCGGTCTTATCAAAAATTTATCAGGTGAATATAAAATTTATATTTGTAATAACTCCAGGGTACTTATTGTGGCCGTTTTAAAGTTTCGTTGCGGTCCACACCAAAACACCCCGGGAGCGCTCCTGGTGGAGGCTCCCAGTTCAGGAGCGGCTTAACCTCGATCGGGTAATCCGTCTCCCCCCCCCCCCCCCCCATCATCATCACCATCATCATCACCATCTTCATCACCATCTTCATCACCATCTTCATCATCATCTTCATCTCATAATACATTGGTGCCGGGAAATTAACACTCAGTGGCCGGAAAATTAACCGTAGGGATGGTGTAAGGGAATTTGCAGACCCAACGAATTCAAGACCCGTTAAGTGAAAGGCCGTTGACCCCACCCGCCATGGAATAAGGAGCAAAAGAGAAATTATTAAAACCGCTAGCCCAGCCGCCCAGCTCCAAACTCGTGGCGATCATTTTTTTTTCTCTCTTTTCTCATCTACATTTCATCCCCCAAATCACATGCGTTATAAAATGTTTTGATTTTATTTTCTTTTTAGTCAATAGTTTTAGTTATAAATTTAAATTTAAATTAATTACAGGTTTTTAGTGAAGTGGAAAAAAACGGAATTGGAAAATATAAAGATAATATTTATTTTTTTTTAACTTTCGCGAACAAAATGGTTGTCAGTTTAATTTTAAATCGTTTAATTTTAATCCTCGTGCGAAAATAAGTCTGTTTTAAAATTCTATGGTGTGCAAAAGCCTCATTACACTCATTTACAGCAACCCAAAGCAGAGATCGATCTTTCGCCGATGGATTTACAGTGAGTGGATTATTTACCTTTTACATATACACTGGGGAAAAATTTTTTTGAGTCCCACTGAATTTTAATATTATATTTAATGCATTCCTCCTTCATCTTAACAAAAAAAAAAAAAAAAAAAAATAACAAGAGCACGAATTTCATTTAAATGATTTAACTGATGACTAATGAATACCCTATCCTAATGAATTTTAAATATTATCATTTTTTCTAATACCTTTATTTGAAATTTATTTATCCCTAAAAAAAAAAAAAAAAAAAAAATTATATTTACTCATACCAAATTTTATTATATTATATATAAACCCATATCTCTTTAAACATTTACATTAATTTATATATTTTTTTTCTTTTTTATCTTACTTATAAGCTTTCCTCCCGTATTATTAGACTATTTGTTCATGCAAGCAAACAATTACGAATAATGTCGAACACCTCTTTAGCCTTAGCCAAATTTTTATTAGTTTTAAATTGAATTAAATCTGTTTTATAATGAATTGATTAAAAATTGTTTGACCTGTTTGAACTGAGCTGATGACTCCACGGTTGTAGGGTGTGAAAAGGGTCACTAAAGCAATGCTTTATCGGACCGTGACCAAAGGTAGGGTGGGCAGTATGCGAGCCTATTTACATCTAAGGCGTCGCAAACTTTCTACTTCTCTACTCTCTCTCTCTTTCTAACTCTATCTCTAACTCTATCTCGCGTCGAATTAATTCTTCCGTTCTTCCGGTTAGTATCTAGCTATCTATCTTGTCGCCAGCACGCTCAATTCTGGACTTTATTTAATATTAAATGTGGCAGTGTTAGGATTCGTACGAAGCAAGATCTCCATCCCCAAAGCCGACGAGCTAGAGCCGGACTCTATAGCGTGCCCTCGCAAGTACGAATCCTTCCTAAACAGCTCAGAATACCGTTACACGCTACAGGCCTAGGAAGAAACATATATAGAAGCCTTCGTACCCTTTCAGAGGGTATTCTAATTTTCGTCAAAATAATGCAACGCAGTGAAGAAGACATCTCCGACCCTATAAAGTATATAAATTCTTGATCAGGATCACCTCCTAAGTCGACATGAGCATGTCAGTCTGTCCGTCTGTCTGTCTGTTTCTACGCAAACTAGTCTCTCAGTTTTAGAGCTATCGAGTTGAAACTTTGGACACATCCTTCTTTTGTTTGCAGGCAGTATAAAAGTCGGCACGGGAGGGATCGGTCGCCTATATCCTATAGCTGCCTATAACTGATTGATCGAAAGTGCCATATAATAAGGTGTTACTCCAATGAGTTTTCAAATGAAACCTTTGTGAGGAGATTAGATCTCCCACACGCCAAGACAGGTGGCAAGAGGGGCAGAAGCGGGGGGGGAACAAGCAAGTCAGCCCGGCAGAGTCGGATGGGCCAGCGCTGCTGTGGTTAGAAAAACGGAAGAAGAGAAGGCATCAAGGGCAGACGGCATGCGGGGGCAGCAGCGGGGGCAGCAGCGGGGGCGGGGGATCCGGCACGGCAGCGCGCACGGAAGAAGGCGAAAAAGTATATACATTCTTGATCAGGATCACCTTCTGAGTCAATATGAGCATGTCCGTCTGTCCGTCTGTCTGTTTCTACGCAAACTAGTCTATTAATTTTAAAGCTTTCAAGTTAAAACTTTGCAAACATCCTTCTTTCCTTATTTGCAGGCAGTATATAAGTCGGAACAGCCGGGATCAGTCGACTATATCCTATAGCTGCCATATAACTCACTCTAATAATTATTTAAGTGCACTTCACTGTTCGTCAATGATCGGGAAAATCTTGCACGCGTATGTGTGTGTGTTTGTGTGGGCGTGGGATCCTTTACACATAACCAAACAAATATACATTTATATATATTCCCATGCCAGCAGGCATCTCCTGTCCTTTCTTGAGGCCTTGCCATACATTTTCCACCTGAGTGTAACTGATAAAAAAGGGCCGCATCAGGTCGATCATTGTTCCGAGTTTTTTTGTTGACCCTTCAGGTTTAACGAAATTCACTTTCTTATGACAATTTTTTCCTTTTGATACTAGTTTCAACCCTTGTACAATTGTATATTAGAAATTAAATATCTTCGTATAACTCCAAAAATAATTTTTATATATTTCAATGATCTTGGATTGAAAAATCATTTAAAATGATATGCAATAACATATTCTTTAGCTTTCATAATTATCCGCTGGCAAGGGTGGAACCTCCGCTGGCAAGGGTGAAATGGGCAGCAATTCGAGCAGAGCGCAACGACGTCTCGTGCTCGATTGCGGCATGCATCGTAGCTACAAGCTCAGACACTGTCCATCGCAAGTCGCTGCTTATCTCAGCAATGTCAAACTCTTCAAGCTCCCCGTGGACGGCCTTAAAATCATCGTACTTGGCGACCATCTGGCCAAGACGCACATGGAGCATAGCATCCTCCACCTTTGACATTGGCTGCAGGGCGCCTTGGATCCTCTTCAAATCCTGGAGGATACCCTTTGCCTTGCATTTTAAAATCGCACTCTGAGATGAAGTGGGTTCTCCTGTGACGGCGGCGCTGGAGTTCATCGCCACTATAATTGAAATACGCTCAATTTACGTAAAAACACGCAAAAATTAATTTTGTCGCCAAAATTACAGTTCTTGTTTATTTTATAATATTTAATTATATTTGAGCGCAGCGAACACGATTTATCCCACTATGCGCTCAAACCGTACACTGAGTTATGGAATGTATATATAATTAAATATCTTCTTCAAAAATAGTTTGAAAAAAAATATATTTTTATTTGAGTTCCGTTTTTGATACAGTCTGATTTTTAAAACTGCTTAGAATTTTTGGAGTTTCAGAACTAACTTAACTTTGGGGCTCTAAGTCCCTTTTATAGCTACCCTTGCTGAAGCTTTTTGCAGATCAAAGCTCGAAAGAAGCTTTTCTCTCAGAGAGGCTTTGTTTTCTGAAGGAAATCGATTGAGTCGGAACCTATTATTTCCTGTGAAGTGGATGCCCATTTAAGAATGGTTTGAGCTGTTTAGTTTTATTTCACTTAAAAGGAGTGAGAAAGATTTGAGTCGGGATTCTGTTTACCAAAATATTGTTTTGGTTTTCAATCTGAAGTGGCTCTTAGAAATTGGAAATCTTAAATGAGACTGTTTTCAGCCGAATTGAAAAATTAAATGTTTATGTTTTTACAAAAATTGGAATGATGCAATTTGCAGCTGGATTACGAATTTCAATACAAAAGGCTTCAGCTTCGGTTTACAAAATTGGTTTACAAAATTTACTGATATACACTTAAAGAAATTTTGTTGATATGTTACTTCCCCATCCTTAAGAATTTAGCCTGTCCTCAGGCGGTTAGTTTGGGGTATAACTGTAGGTCATGTTCTTTATTCTCTGAACTTATAGTTTCTTCTTCGGGAGTTATAACCTTTTGTTTTTTATAATTAATTATTATCCTTTTTGGGATGTTCTTAAATTTATAAATCAAATATATGATTATAATAATAATTATTACTACTAGTAGTATTAGTAAAATTGTTTGAGTTTTTAAATATTGTTTTGAGTGGTTTTGGAATATTTCTTTGGCTACGATATACGATAAAGGTTCGAGTTTAGTTATGTTGTTGTTTACATAAATAGTTCGGGTGTAATCAAGCATAGTATTTGTTATTATTACATCTTCTATTTGTATAGAACAGTTGAATATTTTTATTATATTGTTTCCTTCTGCTATTAGATCTTTATTTATACAATTCTGATTTAACAAAGTTTTTGGTAAATTCCATGTTATTATAATGTTGGGTTCAATATAATTTAATTCGAAGTTCTTGTACATTTTTGTATATCTACATTCCGTATTTGTTTGTCTTAAGAGACCTATTATACATTTATTATTTACTATTTCTTTTGTTTTTACTTTAAAGACTTGCTGATTTTTTATGTAATATTTATCATGCAATGTTTCGGTTATTATATTCTGATTCTGATCCGGATACGGTAAAATTTTGTAAATGGGGGTTTTAATAATAGTACGAGGAATATGAGAAATTATCAATATTTCGTTAGTATTAACTTGTAACCAAGTAGATGTTTTAATATTTAACAATTTTTCTGAATTAATATGTTTAAGCGGGTCATGTTTTAGGAGCTTTGGGTTGAATATGCCTAATCTTGTAAATTGCATTCCTAACTCAATGTCTTCTATGTACTCTGTAAATTCTTGTAAATTGAAAATAAGGATTGCTAACCTTTGGTTTTCATTTTGGTTTTCATTTAAACGATTTACTGTTTCTATTCCTTTATTAATTGCATCAATAACTTTATTTAATTCGTTGATCTGTATACTATTTTCGGACAAGTTATCAATTTTTGATTCTAATTCTTCCCTATCTTGTTGATCCAATGTGCCAAATAAATATTTATAAAAGGTACCTACAAAATTTGCAAGTCCTCTTTTGTTTCGTTGAGCAATTTTTATTCCATTCATTTCTCTATTTAATTTTTCTTTTTTTAGATATTGAATTTGATCCAAATGTTCAAATTCTCGTGTTTGTTCCATTAGATTTTTATAAGTTTGTTCAGTTTTAGTTAAATTGACTGTGAGACAATGATATTCATAATTAGTGGGCAGATCTATGTTACCTGTTTGGAAAATTAAGTATCCATTTTTTGCTTGAATTGGATTGATATCTATGTTCTGACACATGGCGTGATATATAAGACATGATAAAGTTATTATATAAAAGATAATTTTATTAAGCTGGGTTGTCTTCCGGTGGAAATCTGGAATTATTATATTTGCTGGTATTAATTTTCTTTTTCTTTTTAAATTTCGATTTATAGTGTGTGATTTCTCTACCTCTATTTTTTTCTACATAATGTTTTTCGTCAGTTTGTGTAATTTGACCTGTCTTCCTAAAAGGATTTGTTGTTTTAGATTTTATAAGTGGAGCTTGTCTATACCTAGTATCAATATCGAATGTATGACGATTTTTATTAAGCTTGTTTATTTTCTTTGTTTTATTCACTTGAATATTATAACTTGGAGTTCCGGCGAAAATAAAAATGTCTGCTGGTGTTCTACCTGTAGAGCTATGTTTTGTTTTATGATTATAAATATAAACGATTGTTTCAAATTTAGTAATTATATTTTCAGGATTCCGTTCACAATTTATAATTCTTAATTTTTCATTAATAGTTTTATGAAATCTCTCTATGTCAGAAACGCCATTTTTACTTGTGGTTATAGTTATTCTTACATCTTCTGATTGCAGCCAAAGTTGCAATGCTGAGCACATAAATGCAGAGTCTTTGTCGGCTTTAATTTCTTTTGGTTTACCCATTACATTAAATATCATGAGTAATGCCCTTTTTGCTTCTAACCAATCCCTACTGTTGACATTTATTAAAGCAGCATATTTGGAATAAATATCAATACAAGATAAGAATTGTTTATTATCGATCATGTAAAAATCTATAACATATTTTTCTCTGGGGTTAAAGGTTTCTGGGGTTAATTCAAATGTAAGTTTTGTATCTCTGTGTTCTGTTTTAGCAAGGTTACAAATTTCACACTCATTTATAATATTCTGAATTAATCTCTGATAATCGGGAAAATAATATTTTTCTTTAAAAAGGCTTGTTTGTTTTTCTATTCCTGGATGTAATAATTCTACGTGAGCTTTAAGGACAATTTCCTTGAATTCGGCGAATGTTTGGACGTCTGTTAATATTGTACTAGTTTTCATAACTTTGGTTAAGTTGTTTGGGCTGATGATTTCTATATAAGCATTTTGAAATATTATGAAGTCCATTTCACAAGGAAAATAAATAACACTTTTTTTAGAGCACAAATATTCTTTAATTAATTCTTTTGCATATTCATGGGTCATTTCTTTATAAATTATTTTAAGGTTGGTTTTATGAAAGTATTGGCTCAATTTGACTTCATTTGAGTTTCCTCTATGAAATTCAATTTGTCTATTGTAATAGTTTAAAGGTCTTTCCGTTATTTCTATATAATTCTGATTGTCTTCATGTGCACTATGAACTGTTGCTATTGTGGGTAATGACTCGGTATTATCCGGTGTTTCTCCTAAAAAATTTTCTTCTAGCTTCACTCTTGACAGAGCATCAGCTACCTGGTTTTCCTTTCCCGGCAAATATTTAATAGTGAAGTCAAACTCGTTTAATTTTATTCTCCATCTTTGTAGTTTCATGTTTGGTTCTTTTATATTATGAAGCCAAACTAATGGTCTATGATCGCTAAGGATTTCGAATTTTCTACCAAAGAGATAAGACCTAAAATATTTAGTGGCCCAGACTATAGCCAGAAGCTCTTTTTCTATTGCTGAATAATTAATTTCATGTTCATTAAGAGTTCTACTTGCATAACAAATAGGTTTATGATTTTGCGATAATACTGCGCCTATGGCGACATTGCTAGCATCTGTTGTTAAGGAAAATAATTTTTCAAAGTTAGGGTAAATTAAAATTGGGTCTGATGTAATAAGAAGTTTTAATTTCTCAAATGCTTCTAAATATTCTTTATTGGTTGAATTTATAGTGGAACCTTTCTTTAAGTTTACAGTCATAGGTTTTGCAATTTTAGCAAAATCAGGTATGAATTTTCTATAAAATCCACAGAGACCTAAAAATGATTTTATTTCTTTTTGAGTTTTTGGTATTGGAAATTTTTGTATTGCCTCAATTTTTTGGGGGTTTGGCTTTATTCCTTCTGTTGTTATTATATGTCCAAGGAATTCAGTTTCCTTTTTCATAAACTCACATTTGTCAAGTTGAAGTTTAAGATTAGCTTCTCGAAGTTTTGAAAACACCTTTTTTATGGACAATATGTGTTCTTCTAATGAAGTAGAAAATATAATTATGTCATCCATGTAAACAAGGCAATGCTGGTATATTAAATCTTCTAATAAATTGTTCAAGCAACGTTGGAAAGTTGCAGGCGCATTTTTCAGACCAAATGGCATTCGTGTGTATTCGTAATGTCCATTTTTAGTAGAAAAAGCTGTTTTTGAAATAGAATTTTCATCCATTTGAATTTGATGGAAACCCTTGGCAAGGTCAATTGTTGTAAAATATTGACACTTTCCAAGTTTGTCAAGTATTTCATCCATAACTGGTATCGGATACTTATCATCAATAGTTATTTCATTTAGACTTCGATAGTCTATTACTATTCGAAATTTCTTTTTACCTGATGCATCTTCTTTCTTTGGGACTATCCATATTGGAGAACAATAAGGGGATTTCGATTTACGTATTATTCCCTGATTCATCATTTCTTTAATTTGGACTTCTACTTCTTGATCATAAGCTTGGGGGTATTTATAAGGTTTTTTGTAAATAGGATCTTCATGTTTGGTTTGGATTGAATGTTTTATAGCACTGGTAAAGGTCAAATTTTCACCTTCCCTGTACTGGATATCCCTAAATTCAAATAAAATGTTATTTAATTTAGTTCTTTCTTCTTTATTAAGATGATTTATTCGAAATTTATTATTTTCTTCTAAGTCATTATTAATTGCAAAATTAAAAGATATATCCTCAGATGAAGGTGGACTGAGATAATCTTCCAATGTTTCAATTTCGGAATTCTTGAAATCTTCGTGGTTATATATCATGGAAAAAACAAATCCGCTCAAAGTGACTGTTTCCTGTTTATAATTAATAATTGCTTCACATGCTTCTAAATACTCTCTTCCTATCAATATGTCATATTTTTGCGAAAAATTGTGAACCCAAAATGGTTGATCGATCGGACAAAGTTTACTTGATTTAAAATTTACGGACTTATTTAATTTAATTACACCATTAATTGTGTGCACTTCTAACGTTTTTAATGTTTGTGGGAAATTAAAATAATTTTCTTTTATTAGGTTTATTGAACTTCCTGTATCTATTACACATTTAAATGCGCGATTGTTAATAGTTATTCTGATGTAAGGATTTCTATTTCTTCTATTGGATCCGAGGCTATTTGATGAAAATTTTCGATTTCCATTCTAGATTGATCGCTTGAATATTCACGCTGTCTTTTCACTAGTTTGTTAGAATTATAACCTTGTAAAGAAGATGTTGGCTGTTGATAATTCATAGGATTCTGAGCTCTACCATGATTTAAATTTTGCTGCAATTCCTGTTGAAATTGTTGTTGATTGAAATTATTTGGTTGTCTATAGTTACTTTGCTGATTATAATTTTGTTGATTATTATTATTATAAAAGAAATTATTTCTTTGGAAATTATTATTTCTTTGATAATTTCTCCTATCTTGTCCGTTTTGTTTTGAATTATGTTGTGATTTAACTTTATCAGAACCAGAATCATAACAACCTTCTTGTTGTGCTACTTGTTTAAGTTTACTGACTGTAGTTATATCGTGCCTTGCTAATGTCATGAATAACCTGTCAGGAAGTTTTCTCATTATTACATCTTTTACAGTATTATTCATGGCATTATTATAAATCATTGTATTTAAATTGTTATTTTCTAACGACAATTTGTTTGTTATGACAAATATTTTATATTCTAGATCCTCGACGAACTTACGAATGCTTCCATTGAAAGGGGTATTGTAGAGTCGTCTTAGTAATTCCTCGCATGGGGTTTGGGTTTTATACTCATCGATGAGAGCAATCCTTAGATCGGGCCAATTGGTTGCTGCTGATATCTGTGACACTCGCTGGGCATCTCCTGATAATTGCATCTCGATTGCACTGAAGAATACAGCTGTTTGACGCGGATCAGTTGATGGATACAAATTTAAAATGTATTCGATCCGTCTGATGAATGCACTTAATTCCCTGGTGCTTCCATTAAAATTGGGAACTTGCCTAATCTGGCTTAAAGCCTGATTAAGGTGTAGCTCGGAGAGTAACTGGACTTGTGCTACTGGTTCGGCCATTGTAATGTTCGTATTTCTTATTTGTTTCGGTAGCGGTCACACTATGAAAGCGGGCTACTAATTTATTTTAAGTTTTTGTGTTTTGTATATTTTCGGTAGCAGTCACACTTCGAAAAGTGGGCTACAAATTGAAACTAACACGTAAGTTCTTTTGCGGATGTGAATAGCGATTAACACTCGCGGTTAGTATTAAGGCTGCAGTTGCATTAGCACAAAATACTTCAACGATGTTCTATGATCTCGATTGATCACTGGTCACTTTTACACATCCTACCGACTGCGCCAATTAAATATCTTCTTCAAAAATAGTTTGAAAAAAAATATATTTTTATTTGAGTTCCGTTTTTGATACAGTGTGATTTTTAAAACTGCTTAGAATTTTTGGAGTTTCAGAACTAACTTAACTTTGGGGCTCTAAGTCCCTTTTATAGCTACCCTTGCTGAAGCTTTTTGCAGATCAAAGCTCGAAAGAAGCTTTTCTCTCAGAGAGGCTTTGTTTTCTGAAGGAAATCGATTGAGTCGGAACCTATTACTTGAGGTGTCAGTTGACGTGGAAGACTTTGGGTCTCAATTAATCGAGGTGACAAGAAAATGTGAAATTTCCTGTGAAGTGGATGCCCATTTAAGAATGGTTTGAGCTGTTTAGTTTTATTTCACTTAAAAGGAGTGAGAAAGATTTGAGTCGGGATTCTGTTTACCAAAATATTGTTTTGGTTTTCAATCTGAAGTGGCTCTTAGAAATTGGAAATCTTAAATGAGACTGTTTTCAGCCGAATTGAAAAATTAAATGTTTATGTTTTTACAAAAATTGGAATGATGCAATTTGCAGCTGGATTACGAATTTCAATACAAAAGGCTTCAGCTTCGGTTTACAAAATTGGTTTACAAAATTTACTGATATACACTTAAAGAAATTTTGTTGATATGTTACTATATATATGAACGCTTGTGTGAGTCAAATTCACTTGCAAGTGGAACGTATGTTTGTATGTATGTATGTTGGCGGACCGAATAACAATTGGTTGTATTGAATTTATTTATATTATTAAATGATTTATATATAAATACAAAATAATTGTTTCACTGCGCAGTTTCACTGCGCTGCAATTGTTAATATACCGCGCAAAAACTGAAACGGGTAAGTTCGCACTATTTTATGCTCGTGGAATTGTTAATTTTATTAACTAGATCACGTCAATGACTTTTCAATGACTTTTTCCCTTTTTTTTAAAATAACAAAAAAGGAAATTATTTGTTTCACAACGTTATAAAATGTTTATTTGTTCGCATATGAAATGGAGTGCTAGAAAGCTCCGATTTAGAATGCGTATGCACTGAGATAGAAAGTACATTAATGTCTAATTAATACAAGTGGCCCGCCTTTTAGCATAGGACGGGCGAAAGCTCGTTAACTTAATGACAAAAATAAAATAAAGCCGAGCGGCCGAGAAGAGCCGACTAACAACAGCGATGAGAAAATGATTATATGCTAAAACTATAATTATTACATTTATATATATATGTTACATTTATATTGATTCAATTTATGCCGTGGCTGCTGCCTGACCCGAGATACTCCCCCCAGTTGAGGCCTGTCCTTCAACTTCATCCTTAAGGGGCAATAGGTAGTTTAGGCTTGGTAGTTCCAGAAGCGGTTCTAACCACCGCCATTTGAGGCACTCCATCCCGACCAGGGACTAGATCCAGAATTCTAGCCAACGGCCACTTCATGGGGGGTAGGTTCTCGTCGTTGACTAGCACCACATCGTTAATCGCCAAGGCAAGGCCGGACGCACGCCATTTGGAGCGCTGCTGAAGAAGGCTTAAATACTCCTCCTTCCATCGGGCCCAGAAAGACTGCTGCAGGAAAGACACACGCTGCCAGATGTCCATACGGTTGAAATTCAGCTTTTTGACATCAGGCTCGATAAAACTGACTGACGGGCCAGCAGTTTAAAAATGGGATGGCGTTAGAACATCAAGGTCTGCAGGATCCTCTGAAAGAGACAATAAAGGCCGTGAGTTTATGACAGCACCAATGTGACAAAGCAGAGTTCGCAGCTCGTCAAATCCAAGAACTGAGGATCCACCAGCCCGGTAAAAATGATGCTTTGCAGTTTTGACAGCCGCTTCCCAGAGTCCACCAAAATGCGGAGATCGAGGAGGAATAAAATGCCACTCGATGGACTCAATCGCGCAAAACTCCAGAAGCGCTCGTTGATGCTCATCGCTTATGAAGAGTTGGAGCAGCTCCTTTAGCTCCAACAAAATAGTTCACACCAAATGTGCTGAGGCTTTCGGCGAGTGCATATAAACCGTTTTAAACACGTAAAAACGCAGATGTGGATAGATCCTTTACAAGCTCTAAGTGCACGGCTTTAATAGCAAAGCAAATGAAAACACTCACGTAACATTTTACGGGAGCTTTATTGCGAACTTCTGGCACATAGTAAAATGGGCCGCATAAATCCACACCAGTCACTCCGAAAACCTGGCAACCGCTGACTCTTTGCTCCGGGAGATCAGCCATAATCTGCTCCAGCAACCGAGGCTTGGTGCGGAAGCATCGGATACACTTGTGCAATGCCTTCGTCACCGTTTTCCTCCTCCCGATCGGCCAGTATTGGGATCGAATAATAGCCAGCAGAGCACGAGGCCATGTGTGTAGATTACGCTCATATAATATAATTGGATGACGACTATCAAAATCCAATGTAGAATTTCTTACACGACCTGGCTGACGAAATTTCCTTTCCATTCTGAAGCGCCTTTATGTCATCCCAAAAATACACACGCTGCACCAGACGCAATAGTAGGTGGGTTCCTGCCTTAATGTCGCCAGCAGTGACCCCTTGTGACGGACTCGCTGTGAGAACTTGTGCACATAAGTGAACACACGCTGCAGTGCTGGAAAAGAGTTGGCGTACTTGGAACCAGCTGTCACGTCAACGTACGGAGATTTGATTAGCAGAACCCTTGCCCTTAGCTCCAGAGTGGGTTTTTCAGATAGCACCACTGCCTGCCATTGGTCTTGAAGTCCAAGAAGAAACGCATGACCATGGGACCACAGGTTGTCAGTAACTAACTCCTTGGGAAGAGCACCACGCGAGAGGATGTCTGCCGGTTTCAAAGGCCTAGGAACATAACGCTTTTCCGTCAATCTGGTCAATTCCTGGATTGTTGAAACTCGATTGGTGACGAAAACATTAAAACGAGCGGGCTCCTTTCGAATCCAGGACAGCGCCACAGCAGAATCGCACCAGCAGAAATACCTCCCATCGTAGACCTTCAACTGAGCTACTTCAGACATAAGCCGAGCCAGCAACTCTGCTCCCTGGTGATCCCCTGGCTCTAGAACTTCACAATTAAACTCTCATTGAATGAGAAATATCTAAATTCGAAAATTTTAAATAAGTAAATTTTTTTTTTAAGTAAATTTATTTGCTTTGAGTGATTCAAGAGATTCGATTTAATTTAAATATCAGATTCTTGCGAAATAACCGAATGCTCATATAATAGATTTAGTTATACAAGTTTCTCGACTAAAACAGTCGGGAAGCAAAAAAAGCCGACCTGACCTGAAACTATAGTTTCAGTGAAAGTATAGTTTCAGGTCTGAGCTTTAGATAGTTCTACTTACTATTGAATTTTCTTTCTTTTTTTTTGTCATTTTAATTTTCTTCTGTGGAATCTTCAGGGGAATTCCTGGAATGGGTCTCTGCATGATTGTCTCCATTCAATTTTTCGACATCCGTAGTCGGCTTTTTTTGCTTCCCGACTGTTTTAGTCGTGAAACTTGTATAACTAAATCTATTATATGAGCATCGGTTATTTCGCCAGAATCTGACATTTTAATTAAATCGAATCTCTTGAATCACTCAAAGCAAATAAATTTACTTAAAAAAAAATTTACTTATTTAAAATTTTCAAATTTAGATGTTTCTCATTGAGTGAGAGTTTAATTGTGAAGTTCTAGAGCAGGGGTGCCCAAGCACTGCTTATGACAGAGCAAATTCCAATACCTATGCACAAAAGCACAAATACATATGAGCGATAGTTTTTTTTTTTTTTCTATCGTATCACTGAAAAAATTTTTTGTAACATTTTCAACAGAAAAAAAAAAAAAAATTATTTCGGATAATTGAGAATTAATTTTAGGATTATAATTATTTTCAATATGCTCAATTATTTTTCGAATTTTTTTTACTGCGCTTCCATATCGGCTTGTGACGCAGATTCTTTAGCATAGCATTTAATAAAATGCCTTTCCAAATTAATTTTTTTGTTTCCGCTTATTATTATATTACATATAATACATTGCTGCTCGCAAAGAAAATTTTCGGCAAAGAAAAAATGCATCGTTCCACAGTCAACCATTCTGTCCAAAACCACAACAAGAAGTGATTTTTTGCAGTGAAAAGTTTTCGGCAATCCAACAACAAAATGCCAGAAAAGTGTTGAAGCTGTTTAAGTGTTATTAAACTACGAAAAATTGTTATTGTAATTTGCCTTGCCTATGCTGGGAGCAGCACACGTATATGACTTTGCTCTACCCATATGACAGAGCAATCCAACAACAAAGGAGGAACGAGAGCAATGGGACTGGGCATCCCTGTTCTAGAGCCAGGGGCTCGATTTAGAGAGGTGACAGCTTCGATTCATGGACTACTATATAGGCTATGGCAAATATTCTAATTATTCAAGGCGAGTCAAGGCTGGCTGGATTTCGTCTTCGATTTTGACGGCACTATTTCTTCTTTGAGTATATTATATATATTATATTATTATTATATTATAATTTTAAATATTAAAGTGTAAAAAGTATCTTCGATACCATATAAAACATATATAAGTAGGAAGTAAACAGACGATCGGCTAATTTCTTGCACGCGTGTGTGTTTTTTTTTTTTTTTTTTATTTATTTTCTCATATGTTACATTAATCCAATTATTTATACCAATTATTTACATTACTATAGTTTAAGTTTTTAATGGGGCTAGAGGAACTTGATGCTGTTGTGTTAGACGGTACGGCCGTAAAGCAATGCTTCGCCCAACTCCTGCAGCTTAATCATCCCCCCCGTTACGCACCCTCTCCAGGGCTCTCAGCTCCTTCATGACCTTCGCCACAAACTTGGCTGTGGCTTCCCATTTGCGCCCCGACTCCATCATCAGTGGCACCATTCTCTCTGGTGAGAAAATCTCCTCCAGGGTCTCCTCCAGATTGCTGCGGTCCTCGTCGAAGCGCCGGCAATCGAATAGGACATGGTAGGCGTCTTCCATGACCCCCCTGCCACATGAGGGGCAGCCATCCTCTCGTTCGTGCCCGAATCGCTTCAGGTAGCTTCTGAAGCACCCGTGTCCGCTAAGGGCCTGGTTCATATAGAAATCCACCTCACCGTGATTTCTTCCGATCCATAAGCCCACGTCCGGGATAAGCCTATGCGTCCAGCGTCCCTTTGTGGAGTTTGCCCATAAGATCTGCCAGTTGGCCAGGCTTCTGGCTCTCGCCGCTAACTTCCTTGCCGACGCCGACGTGGTTTCGTCCTGCGCCGTCTCGGCCAGCTCTGACCTCTCCCGGACCAGTTCCCTTAGCGGAATGAGACCGGCGATCACGAGTGCCGCGTCGTCCGACACCGTTCTGAAGGCGCATGAAGTGCGTAACGCACAAAGCCTATAATCGGCCTCGATGCCCCGCACATAAGCCCGCACAGACGTTGCCTCGGCCCACACCGGGGCGGCATACAGTATTTGCGAGCTTACCACGCTGGTGATCAGCTTACGCCTTTCCTGCCTCGGGCCTCTAATGTTGACCAGCATGCGTGAGAGTGCCCTTATCGTCTCACTTGCCCTCTTGTGAGCATATTCCAGGTGCTCCCGGAATGAGAGCCTCGTGTCCAGCATCACACCAAAATATTTTATGGCTCTCTTTGATGTGATGGCCACTCCTCCTACTCGGACCGTCGCCGTTTCCACCATTTTACGGCTCGAGATTAGCACTGCCTCCGTCTTGTGCGGTGCCAACTGTAGTCCGGCGGTGGACAGCCAAGCCTCCACTTTCTCGATTGCCCGGTTCGCAGCAGCTTCCACCTCCCGGACTGTCTTCGCCACGACCACCACTGCAACGTCATCGGCGAATCCAATTACGGATGTTCCCTCGGCCATTGGAATCCGGAGAACACCATCATACATTACGTTCCAGAGCAGTGGCCCGAGCACTGAGCCTTGGGGCACTCCAGCGGTGACCTCGCGCTCTTTGCGTCCCTCGGTCGTGTCGAATAGAAGTGTTCTGTTGCTCAAGTAGCTGTCCACCATCCTTAGGAGGTATCGGGGTATCTTCATCTTCCTCAGCGCCTCTAACGTCCGCGACCAGTTCGCTGTGTTAAAGGCGTTCTTAATATCGAGGGTTGCTACCAGGCAGTACTTTTTGGTGCCCCCTTCCCACCGGGTGCCTTGAATGGCGCGTGCTGCCAGGTCCTTAACCCGTCTGTAGTCTCGTTGCTATTATTTTTTCCAGCACCTTGCCCACGGAGTCTAACAGGCAGATCGGTCTGTACGATGCTGCTTGCCCAGGTGGCTTACCAGGCTTTGGCAGGAGGAGTAGCCTCTGCATCTTCCAAATTGCCGGAAAGGTGCCCTCCAGTAGACACTGATTGAAAATGACAGCCATCTTCTCCGGTATCAACGCCAGGATGATCTTCAGCGCCCTATTTGGCACCGCGTCTGGGCCAGGGTCTTTACTGGGGGCTAGTTTGCTGGCCGGCTTACGCACCTCAACCGCCGTGACCAGCTCCACCGACTCCCCTTCGTCGTTAACCGACTCCGCTTCGTCGTTCTCGTTCAGGTTCGGCCGCGGTCCCTCGTTCTGCTCGTTTGGAAAGAGGACATCGATAATGCCCCTCAGTTCCTCAGGGTCCGAAGGCGCCTGGTTGCCTGCCCTTACCTTCTTGGTGACAATCCTGAAGGCCTGGCCCAACGGGTCGTGTTCAGCCTCGTCGCACAGCTTTAGGAAGACCTCCCTTTTGCTTTCCCGTATGGCTTTTTTTAGGGCTTTCCTCGCCGCTTTAAATTCCAACCGTCTCTGTTCCTGTGCGTCCGTACCGCGCTCGCGTTGCAGCGCTCTCCTGGCCTTAAGGCACTCCTTACGGAGTAAAGCGATTTCGCTGTTCCACCACGGAGTCGGTTTTTGGTAACGCGAGTAGGTCGTTCGAGGCCTCATGCTTGCCCTGCAGACCTCGTCCAATACCTCAGCAAGTGCTGCCGCCGTTTCGGCCGAGGCAAGGGGGACAACAGTCGCGCTCTGCGCTCGGTTTATTACTGTTTGGACGTCGAGGGTGTCCTGGCGGTACGCCTTTCCACTGTAGGGTGGGTTAGGGTCAGCCCGGCCTTCTACCAGTGCACAATATTGCTTCTTGGTCGCTAGCCGTGAAGGTGTTGGAAATTCTCCACTTGGAGCCGCGGCCCAAGCTTCCGCTCGCAAAGGTCAGGTCGATTATAGATCCAGCGCCTGCTCTGTTGAAGGTCTCCTGGTTACCCTCGTTGAGTAGCGCCAGGTCCAGGGGAGCCAGTATCTCCAGCAGGGCTCTACCTCTGGCGTTTGTGGTGCTACACCCCCACTCCTGGGCCCATGCATTGAAGTCCCCTGCTATGAGCACTGGATGCCTGCCTCTGGCATCGATCACTATTTCTTCCAAGACCTTGCAGAAAGCATCGTGGGTCAGGCTGGGAGCTAGGTAACAGCTATATACCCAGGTGTCTTTCCAATGTGCTCTTACGAATCCTTCGCCCCTCTTGACTCGACTTGGCGCTTCCATTGTCCCGTTGCAGAACCAGATTGCCGCCTTTCCAGAGGTGAACGTCGCCCACTCTTCTCCCAGACCGACGTTTTACGGCTCGCTTAGGATAGACAAGTCTACCCTCGCTTCGACCACTCCAAAAAAATAATTTTTAAATATTTCAATGATCTTGGATTGAAAAATCATTTAAAATGATATGCAATAACATATTCTTTAGTTTTCATAATTATACGCTGGCAAGGGTGGAACTTCCGCTGGCAAGGGTGGAATGGGCAGCAATTCGAGCAGAGCGCAACGACGTCTCGTGCTCGATTGCGGCATGCATCGTAGCTACAAGCTCAGACACTGTCCATCGCAAGTCGCTGCTTATCTCAGCAATGTCAAACTCTTCAAGCTCCCCGTGGACGGCCTTAAAATCATCGTACTTGGCGACCATCTGGCCAAGACGCACATGGAGCATAGCATCCTCCACCTTTGACATTGGCTGCAGGGCGCCTTGGATCCTCTTCAAATCCTGGAGGATACCCTTTGCCTTGCATTTTAAAATCGCACTCTGAGATGAAGTGGGTTCTCCTGTGACGGCGGCGCTGGAGTTCATCGCCACTATAATTGAAATACGCTCAATTTAGGTAAAAACACGCACAAATTAATTTTGTCGCCAAAATTACAGTTCTTGTTTATTTTATTATATTTAATTATATTTGAGCGCAGCGAACACGATTTATCCCACTATGCGCTCAAACCGTACACTGAGTTGTGGAATGTATATATATATGAACGCTTGTGTGAGTCAAATTCACTTGCAAGTGGAACGTATGTTTGTATGTATGTATGTTGGCGGACCGAATAACAATTGGTTGTATTGAATTTATTTATATTATTAAATGATTTATATATAAATACAAAATAATTGTTTCACTGATGCACTGCCGTTTATGTTCAAAAATGCACATACATATGTTAATATACCGCGCAAAAACTGAAACGGGTAAGTTCGCACTATTTTATGCTCGTGGAATTGTTAATTTTATTAATTAGATCACGTCAATGACTTTTCAATGACATTTTCCCTTTTTTTTTAAATAACAAAAAAGGAAATTATTTGTTTCACAACGTTATAAAATGTTTATTTGTTCTCATATGAAATGGAGTGCTAGAAAGCTTCGATTTAGAATGCGTATGCACTGAGATAGAAAGTACATTAATGTCTAATTAATACAAGTGGCCCGCCTTTTAGCATAGGACGGGCGAAAGCTCGTTAACTTAATGACAAAAATAAAATAAAGCCGAGCGGCCGAGAAGAGCCGACTAACAACAGCGATGAGAAAATGATTATATGCTAAAACTATAATTATTACATTTATATATATATGTTACATTTATATTGACTCAATTTATGCCGTGGCTGCTGCCTGACCCGAGATACTCCCCCAGTTGAGGCCTGTCCTTCAACTTCATCCTTAAGGGGCAGTTTAGGCTTGGTAGTTCCAGAAGCGGTTCTAACCACCGCCATTTGAGGCACTCCATCCCGACCAGGGACTAGATCCAGAATTCTAGCCAACGGCCACTTCATGGGGGGTAGGTTCTCGTCGTTGACTAGCACCACATCGTTAATCGCCAAGGCAAGGCCGGACGCACGCCATTTGGAGCGCTGCTGAAGAAGGCTTAAATACTCCTCCTTCCATCGGGCCCAGAAAGACTGCTGCAGGAAAGACACACGCTGCCAGATGTCCATACGGTTGAAATTCAGCTTTTTGACATCAGGCTCGATAAAACTGACTGACGGGCCAGCAGTTTAAAAATGGGATGGCGTTAGAACATCAAGGTCTGCAGGATCCTCTGAAAGAGACAATAAAGGCCGTGAGTTTATGAAAGCACCAATGTGACAAAGCAGAGTTCGCAGCTCGTCAAATCCAAGAACTGAGGATCCACCAGCCGCTTCCCAGAGTCCACCAAAATGCGGAAATCGAGGAGGAATAAAATGCCCCTCGATGGACTCAATCGCGTAAAACTCCAGAAGCGCTCGTTGATGCTCATCGCTTATGAAGAGTTGGAGCAGCTCCTTTATCTCCAACAAAATTGATTGCATTGTCAGACCAAATGTGCTGAGGCTTTCGGCGAGTGCATATAAACCGTTTTAAACACGTAAAAACGCAGATGTGGAATGAAAACACTCACGTAACATTTTCCGGGAGCTTTATTGCGAACTTCTGGCACATAGTAAAATGGGCCGCAAAAATCCACACCAGTCTTTCCGAAAACCTGGCAACCGCTGACTCTTTGCTCCGGGAGATCAGTCATAATCTGCTCCAGCAACCGAGGCTTGGTGCGGAAGCATCGGATACACTTGTGCAATGCCTTCGTCACCGTTTTCCTCCTCCCGATCAGCCAGTATTGGGATCGAATAATAGCCAGCAGAGCACGAGGCCCCGTGTGTAGATTACGCTCATATAATATAATTGGATGACGACTATCAAAATCCAATGTAGAATTTCTTAAACGACCGTCCACACGCAATAGGCCAAACTTGTCTAAAAAGGGAGAGGATGTGGCAAGTATGCTGGCTGACGAAATTTCCTTTCCATTCTGAAGCGCCTTTATGTCATCCCAAAAATGCACACGCTGCACCAGACGCAATAGTAGGTGGGTTCCTGCCTTAATGTCGCTAGCAGTGACCCCTTGTGACGGACTCGCTGTGAGAACTTGTGCACATAAGCGAACACACGCTGCAGTGCTGGAAAAGAGTTGGCGTACTTGGAACCAGCTGTCACGTCAACGTACGGAGACCTGCCACTGGTCTTGAAGTCCAAGAAGAAACGCAGGACCATGGGACCACCGGTTGTCAGTAACTAACTCCTTGGGAAGAGCACCTCGCGAGAGGATGTCTGCCGGGTTCAAAGGCCTAGGAACATAACGCCATTCCATCAATCTGGTCAATTCCTGGATTGTTGAAACTCGATTGGCGACGAAAACATTAAAACGAGCGGGCTCCTTTCGAATCCAGGACAGCGCCACAGCAGAATCGCACCAGCAGAAATACCTCCCATCGTAGACCTTCAACTGAGCTACTTCCGACATAAGCCGAGCCAGCAACTCTGCTCCCTGGTGAGCTCCTGGCTCTAGAACTTCACAATTAAACTCTCATTCAATGAGAAACATCTTAATTCGAAAATTTTAAATAAGTAAATTTTTTTTTTAAGTAAATTTATTTGCTTTGAGTGATTCAAGAGATTCGATTTAATTAAAATGTCAGATTCTGGCGAAATAACCGAATGCTCATATAATAGATTTAGTTATACAAGTTTCACGACTAAAAAAGTCGGGAAGCAAAAAAAGCCGACTACGGATGTCGAAAAATTGAATGGAGACAATCATGCAGAGACCCATTCCAGGAATTCCCCTGAAGATTCCACAGAAGAAAATGAATATGACAAAGAAAAGAAAGAAAGAATAGTAAAATGGAGCCCATTTTACTATGTGCCAGAAGTTCGCAATAAAGCTCCCGTAATATGATACGTGAGTGTTTTCATTTGCTTTGCTATTAAAGCCGTGCACTTAGAGCTTGTAAAGGATCTATCCACATCTGCGTTTTTACGTGTTTAAAACGGTTTATATGCACTCGCCGAAAGCCTCAGCACATTTGGTCTGACAATGCGACCAATTTTGTTGGAGCTAAAGGAGCTGCTCCAACTCTTCATAAGCGATGAGCATCAACGAGCGCTTCTGGAGTTTTGCGCGATTGAGTCCGTCGAGTGGAATTTTATTCCTCCTCGATCTCCGCATTTTGGTGGACTCTGGGAAGCGGCTGTCAAAACTGCAAAGCATCATTTTTACCGGGCTGGTGGATCCTCAGTTCTTGGATTTGACGAGCTGCGAACTCTGCTTTGTCACATTGGAGCTATCATAAACTCACGGCCTTTATTGTCTCTTTCAGAGGATCCTGCAGAAATTGATGTTCTAACGCCATCCCATTTTTAAACTGGTGGCCCGTCAGTCAGTTTTATCGAGCCTGATGTCAAAAAGCTAGAATTCTTGATCTAGTCCCTGGTCGGGATTGAGTGCCTCGAGTGGCGGCGGTTAGAACCGCTTCTGGAACTACCAAGCCTAAACTACCTATTGCTCCTTAAGGATGAAGTTGAAGGACAGGCCTCAACTGGGGGGAGTATCTCGGGTCAGGCAGCAGCCACGGCATAAATTGAATCAATATAAATGTAACATATATATATAAATGTTATAATTATAGTTTTAGCATATAATCATTTTCTCATCGCTGTTGTTTGTCGCAAGCCGACTCTTCTCGGCCGCTCGGCTTTATTTTATTTTTATCATTAAGTTAACGAGCTTTCGCCCGTCCTATGCTAAAAGGCGGGCCACTTGTATTAATTAGACATTAATGTACTTTCTATCTCGGTGCATACGCATTCTAAATCGGAGCTTTCTAGCACTCCATTTCATATGCGAACAAATAAACATTTTATAACGTTGTGAAACAAATAATTTCCTTTTTTGTTATTTTAAAAAAAAGGGAAAATGTCATTGAAAAGTCATTGACGTGATCTAATTAATAAAATTAACAATTCCACGAGCATAAAATAGTGCGAACTTACCCGTTTCAGTTTTTGCGCGGTATATTAACATATGTATGTGCATTTTTGAACATAAACCGCAGTGCATCAGTGAAACAATTATTTTGTATTTATATATAAATCATTTAATAATATAAATAAATTCAATACAACCAATTGTTATTCGGTCCGCCAACATACATACATACAAACATACGTTCCACTTGCAAGTGAATTTGACTCACACAAGCGTTCATATATATATACATTCCACAACTCAGTGTACGGTTTGAGCGCATAGTGGGATAAATCGTGTTCGCTGCGCTCAAATATAATTAAATATAATAAAATAAACAAGAACTGTAATTTTGGCGACAAAATTAATTTGTGCGTGTTTTTACCTAAATTGAGCGTATTTCAATTATAGTGGCGATGAACTCCAGCGCTTCATCTCAGAGTGCGATTTTAAAATGCAAGGCAAAGGGTATCCTCCAGGATTTGAAGAGGATCCAAGGCGCCCTGCAGCCAATGTCAAAGGTGGAGGATGCTATGCTCCATGTGCGTCTTGGCCAGATGGTCGCCAAGTACGATGATTTTAAGGCCGTCCACGGGGAGCTTGAAGAGTTTGACATTGCTGAGATAAGCAGCGACTTGCGATGGACAGTGTCTGAGCTTGTAGTTACGATGCATGCCGCAATCGAGCACGAGACGTCGTTGCGCTCTGCTCGAAGTGCTGCCCATTCCACCCTTGCCAGCGGAGGTTCCATTATCCAGGTGGAACCAGCGCTCAGCCGGAGTTTTCAAGCCTTGCCTCCTCTTCCTCTTTCTACTTATATATAAGAGGATATTCAGAGTGGGCTGAGTTTCATTCGGTCTTTTCGACGATCGTAGGCTGCAATCCTTATATAAGTAAGGTGGCATAGTTTCAGAGGTTGCGATCTTGTCTTCGGGACTCCGCCTTAGAGGCAGTCCGTTCCTTGGAAATCTACGAGGAGAATTATGATGTCACAGTGCAGCTTTTGGAGAATCGATTTAATAGCCGTCGGTTGATATTTTAGGCTCATGTGAACGAGATTCAGCGCCTCAATCTATTGGAAGGTGATTCAGTGGCAGCGCTTCGAGGGCTGTCCGATAAGTTCAATGCCCATATGCGAGCCTTAAAAAATTTGGGGACGACAGTTCAGATCGCCGGCTGCATCGTTACTGCATCATAGGTACTTCTTTAAAGGTTGGATGCAGCTACTCAGGACAAGTGGGAGGATCGAACTTGGATCTCATCCCTACTTGGGAGTCGATGGCAGAGTTTTTGGAACAGCGTTGCAGGACTTTGGAGGCTATGGATGTGGCCTTGGCCGCTTACGCGCCGGGCAGTCAGGTGGGAAGACGTAGAGTCGCAAATAACAGTAGAGCGTCCTTTATTATTATTAATTCACCTGCCTCTGCTTGTATATTATGCGGTGGGTGGTCCCATGTAGTTTCTGCATGCCCAAGATTTTTGTCATTGCCCCCTGAGAGCCGCCTTGGCGAGGCTAGGCGACTAGGTCTATGTCGGAAATGTCTCCAAACTGCGTGAGTGCCTCGCTGATAGTTGTCGCAGTTGTGGGAGGCATCACAGTCTGTTGCATTTTTTGGAGTTACAGTCTTCCAGCAGAAAGTCTTCTGCTGTGCCGTCTACATCAGCCGCAGCCGAGTCCGCCGAGGCCCTTCACCATCCACTGCTAATGCACTAGTTGCCCAGGGTCGCAGCTGTGAGATAGCCTTACTGGCCATTCGGAGTCGTTCTGGGGTTTTTTCTGGGAGTTTCAGCTGCAGCTTCGTAGACGCAAATCGTACGTGGCAGTGTCGGGCATTGGCGACACTGGCTTCGCGACAGACGGATTCACTGTTGATGTGCTCCTACGATCCTATTGCTCTGAATATTCAGCCCTCGTCAACGCTGTAATCGCCACCAACATCACGGACCTCCAGCATAGTTTTAGCTTGAATGTCTCCAGCTGGAATATTCCGTCAAACCTCACTTTTGCTGATCCCCAGTTCTTTCGACCGCAGCGGATCGATTTACTTATCGGAGCCAGTCTATTCTATGATCCGCTGTGTGTTGGTCAAATCCAGCTCTCAGCTGGCCTACCGGTGCTGCAGAAAACCCGGCTTGGATGGGTTGTGTGTGGCGGTGGTTCACATCTGGAGAGAAAGTCGTTCGTAGCCAAAGCCGCAAAGGACGCTGTGAAGAGCTCAAGGCAGCTGGATGAGCGCTTAGAGTGTCTGCTCCGTAAATTTTGGGAAATCGAAGACTGCTCCGAGCCCATTGTGAAGTGGACGAAAGAGGAATTGGATTGCGAGATGCATTTCGTGCAGAATTCTGCTCGGCTCGAGTCAGGCGCCTACTCGGTGAAGCTGCCGTTGAAGGTCAGCTCTGAGTTGCTAGGTGAGTCGTACTCACGAGCCGTGCGGCGATTTCTGTCCCTCGAAAGGAAGCTTTGCCGTCAGCCTCAATTAAAGGATCTGTATGCTGCGTTCATAAAGGAGTATTTAGATTTGGGGCATATGTCTCCAGTCCCGCCTAGTCCAGAACCTGGCAGACAGTATTTCCTGCCACATCACTGCGTTTTGAAGAAGGACAGCTCAACAACCAAGCTCAGGGTTAAATGACGTTTTGATGTCTGGTCCAGTTATCCAACCAAAGCTACTGCACATTCTTCTAAGGTTTCGTTGCCATCGAGTGGCCATTACAGGAGATATTTGCAAAATGTTCCGATTAGTCAGAGTTTTCCCCGAGGTCAGCTATCTGCAGTGCATTCTTTGGCGGAATTCCACCCAGGATGAGTTGCAGGTTTTTAAACTGGATACGGTCACAATGCATCAGTTGGCGCAGGATGAGCAGTCTATGTTTCCAAAGGGTGCCGAAATTCTGCGTCGCGATTTCTATGTTTATGATCTAATTTCCGGAGGTGACTCCATAGAGGAGGCTACCAACATAATGCAGCAAACATCGGGGATCCTCGCCAAGGGCCAATTTCGGTTGAGAAAGTGGTGCTCCAATTTTTCTGAAGTGCTCTCTGACGTACCGGAAGAGGATCGAGAGTCGTTCCTAAGGTTTGATAATGGGAGCAACTTTACGAAGATTCTTGGTCTAGCTTGGGATCCTTCTACTGATCGCTTGTTATTTTCGTTTGAAGGGCTTCAGTCGCCCTCGAAGCCCACTAGGCGCATCATCCTCCTGAGAAGTTGTCCTGGGATGAAAGCCTCAGCACATTTGGTCTGACAATGCGACCAATTTTGTTGGAGCTAAAGGAGCTGCTCCAACTCTTCATAAGCGATGAGCATCAACGAGCGCTTCTGGAGTTTTGCGCGATTAAGTCCATCGAGTGGCATTTTATTCCTCCTCGATCTCCGCATTTTGGTGGACTCTGGGAAGCGGCTGTCAAAACCGCAAAGCATCATTTTTACCGGGCTGGTGGATCCTCAGTTCTTGAATTTGACGAGCTGCGAACTCTGCTTTATCACATTGGTGCTGTCATAAACTCACGGCCTTTATTGTCTCTTTCAGAGGATCCTGCAGACCTTGATGTTCTAACGCCATTCCATTTTTAAACTGGTGGCCCGTTAGTCAGTTTTATCGAGCCTGATGTCAAAATGCTGAATTTCAACCGTATGGACATCTGGCAGCGTGTGTCTTTCCTGCAGCAGTCTTTCTGGGCCCGATGGAAGGAGGAGTATTTAAGCCTTCTTCAGCAGCGCTCCAAATGGCGTGCGTCCGGCCTTGCCTTGGCGATTAACGATGTGGTGCTAGTCAACGACGAGAACCTACCCCCCATGAAGTGGCCGTTGGCTAGAATTCTGGATCTAGTCCCTGGTCGGGATGGAGTGCCTCAACTGGTGGTGGTTAGAACCGCTTCTGGAACTACCAAGCGCGCAGTGACCAAGCTTTGAAGGAAGTTGAAGGACAGGCCTCAACTGGGGGGAGTATGTCGGGTCAGGCAGCAGCCACGGCATAAATTGAATCAATATAAATGTATCATATATATATAAATGTAATAGTTATAGTTTAGCATATAATCATTTTCTCATCGCTGTTGTTAGTCGCAAGCCGACTCTTCTCGGCAGCTCGGCTTTATTTTATTTTTGTCATTAAGTTAACGAGCTTTCGCCCGACCTATACTAAAAGGCGGGCCCACTTGTACTCTCTATCTCAGTGCATACGCATTCTAAATCGGAGCTTTCTAGCACTCCATTTCATATGCGAACAAATAAACATTTTATAACGTTGTTGAAGACAAAGACGCTCCCCCGTCTTGAGTTATGTGCCTCTCACCTTCTGGCCAGTTCGACGCTGATCAACGCATCTTCACCACCAATTTCGATGCGTCCTTTGGCAGGACTTTTTAGGCTTTGCCGCCACTGCCACTTCCCATTTTTTGTGGAAGTTATGCGGAGTGGCTTGAATTTCGGTCACTGTTCTCGACCACGGTGGACACAAGCCCATTCAACAGTCGGGTCGAGAAGCTTCAACGGTTGCGGTCCTGCTTTCGTGAATCTGCCTTGGAGACTGTTCGATCGTTGGTGCTCACGGACAAAAATTATGACGTCTTATTGGAGCTGCTAAACAAAAGGTTTAGTAATCGCAGGCTCATTTTTCAAGCTCAGGTTAATGAGATAATGAATCTCATTGAGGGCCGAGCCCTTGCAAGCATGGGCCCAATGAAGCAGATTGCTAGCTGCATCATAATCCAAGTGCTGTTGCAGAAGGTTGATGATGCCACGCAGTCTAAGTGGCCGGAAAAGCAAGCTGACTAGGATTCCTTGGATTCCATTCCAACGTGGGAGTCCATCGCTAGTTTTCTTGAGAGATGCCGGACTTTGGAGAGCATGCCGTAAGTGCCTTGGATCTGGGCACCTATCTCGGCATTGCATTTCGTCAAGCTGCCGTGCTTGTGGACGCCGGCATCATAGTGTGATGTACTTTCGTGGCAATTCTCCAGCTCAACAGCCCTCTCCCGAGGTTTCCGCATCTAGCGACGCTGTTTCTCCCGTCGATTCGTCCGCTCCCTTTAGCGTACGCTCCCGTTAATTCTCTAAGTAATTTTGGCAGAGTTCTACTGCCCTGCCGAGCGCTGCTCGATTCTGGTTCGCAGGTGCATCTAGTCACCTCAAGGCTGGCAAACCAGCTGCAGCTGCGGAAGATAGGGTCTCCGGTTTCTGTATCCGATATAGGTGACGCAGGGTATTCTACCGATGGGTTTTCTGTATAAGTCAGCTTGCAGTCCCAAATGCTTTGACTACTCGGCGCAATAAACTGCGTTCGTAGCTTTCAACATCACTGACCTTCAGCCCAATTTCGCTTTGGACGTCAGCTCTTGAAAATTCCCGAAAAGGTAAAGCTAGCAGATCCTCATTTTCACCAGCCGCAGCTTGTTGATTTGCTAATTGGAGCTAGATTATTTTACGAGCTGCTTTGTGTGGGGCAAATTCATTTCGGGGACTGTCGGGACTGATCTGCCCAAAAGGCCCTTTAGATGAGCGGCTCGATCAACTTCTTCGACAGTTCTGGGAAGTGGAAACCTGCACCGATCCGATTGTGAAGGCGTCAAAGGAAGAACTGGATTGCGGGAGTCACTTTGTTAAATCAGTCATGTTACCAATTAAACATAACTCCGGATAATTGAGTGATTCATACTCACAGGCTCTACGTCGTTTCCCGTCGTTGGAGAGAAAACTGTCTCATCAGCCCGATCTGCGCGCTCAGTATTCGGCCTTTATTAAGGAGTATCTTAACCTAGATCATATGTCCCTGGTTACGCCGAAGTTGCATCGAGATTGCAATTTTTTCTGCCACATCACTGCGTGCTAAAGAAGTGCTACTTAGAGTGGTGCTCGACGGTTCCACGGGTACCACCTCAAGTTATTCTCTGAAAGACATATTAATGGTTGGACCGGTCATCCAACCTAAGCTTTTTCACATCCTGCTGAGGTTTCGTTCACATCCGGTATCGCTGACTGGCGACATTTGTAAGATGTACCGTTCAGGATGGCGTCGTCTGACAGCTTCTTGCAGTGCATGCTGTGTCCCCTCTGGAGGAGCTACAAACATATACATAAGTTGGACACTATTAAATATGGAACAATGCCTGCGTCCTATCTATCTGTGCGAGCGATGCACCAATCGGCTAAGGACGAGGTAGAAGCCTTTCCAAAGGGATCCGAAATCTTGCTTCGAGATTTTTACGTCGATGATCTTATTTCTGGTGGCAGCTGCAAGGATGCGGTTGTTGGCATTTTAGGGCAGATTTCAGTGCTTTTGCCCAAGGGCAAATTTCAGCTGCGGAAACGGTGCTCCAATAGCGTGTTGGACGGCGTGCCTATAGAGGATCGGCAGTCTTTTCTAACTTTTGATGACGCCAGCAACTTCACGATAACGTTCGGATTGGCTTGGGATCTTTCCACTGATCAGCTGCTGCTTTCGTTTTCTGCTCTTCAGTCCACTTCAAAGCCGTCTCGACGTTCTGTCCTATCATCAATAGCGCGGTTATACGATCCGCTGGGCCTTGTTGGTCCAGTTGTTACTAAAGCAAAAATATTCTTGCAGAAGCCTTGCTGAGAGCATCTTTCTTGGGATGAAAGCTTACCTCAGGGATTTTACACCGAGGTGCAGAAGATCTGCCGGAGCTTCAGTCACACTCGTGGAGATTCATGGATTTTGTGACGCCAGCATTGAAGCCTATGGAGAATGTATCTACATTGTTTCCAGGCCGCCAGGGGCTAAGAGCCGCCTTCTATTTGCGAAGTCTCGAGTATCGCCTCATAAGACGTTAACTGTGCCGAAGTGGAGCTGGCTGGAGCTGAGTTGTTGGCGAGAATGATGGCAGAGGTTCACAGTCTAGGCGCTTTCAAAGGAAAGTATTTTTGTTGGTGCGACTCTTCAGCCGTGTTATCGTGGATTAGAGATGAGCCTGCCAGGTTTAACGTTTTTGTCGCTAACCGCGTGTCAACCATACAAAATCTGGCGAGTTCCATGTGTCTACGTGGGAAAATCCAGCAGATATCTTGTATCGTGGAGCCCTTCCTACTGAGTTGATCGGATCCAGGTTATGGTGTCAGGGGCCGCCCTATCTGTAAAAGACACAGGAGCACTGGCCTGCGACGATAGTAGTCGAGAAGCCAGCTTTAGAGCTTCGCCCTTCAATTTTATTGGTGAAGTCGCCATATACAGACCTCGTGGCGACATGCAAATACGTTAACTCCTTTCCAGCTCTTCAGCGAGTGTTTGCGTACGTCTATAAGTTTTGCAGATGGGTTAGGCATTAAGGAATTACCGTTCATGATATCAAGGCGGGGACTCGCATGTAGGCAGTTAAGCGCGCTCATTTGGGTGATGAAATAAGGACGTTATCCCCCTTTTTGAATCAGTTTGGATTGCTTCCAGAAGAAGGGCGTTTCAATGAATACATCTTTGGATTACGATGGTCGTCACCCAGTTTTAAAACCCAGGAGCCATCCGGTAACGCGAAGCAAAATCCTAATCTTTCATTAGCACAACCTGCACGCTGAACCTCGATCGTTAATGGCGTTGATACGTTCTCAGGCCTTCGGGGCGACAACCTCGTTTGTTGGAGCATGTAATGGGCGGTCTTCCGAAAGAGAGTGTGGAAGGTTAACAAGTCTTCGATGTAACCGGCATCGATTTTTGCGGTCCTTTCTTCTATAAGTCGGAGGTTCGCAACAAGGCGAGCATTAGACCTACTAGCCTATTAATAATGTAACGATAAGCATAAACCAATATCCAACCTACTAACCCGGCACTAGTCGATGGCACCGGAAGCAGAATCAGCATTATCAGCGGGAAGAATGACCGAAGCAAGCAAAAACCAGCCAGCGAAGCCGTCATGCGTGTGGAAGGCCGTACACGTACAGCGAAGCCGAAATGCGTGTGGAAAGCAGTACATGAACAAACAATCTGAGTCAGCAGATTTAGAGGTGGCATTAACCTTAGTTTTAGTACGTCCATAACATTGACTGTTGCGCTATTAATAGTATAATAGCAGCCGAATAAACACACGCGTTTCAAATCAGTGTTTCAATATATTTATTTAGGGTTCAATTTGACCCTAATCTATGCGGCTCCAATCAACTCCAAATCACAACAAACGCAAAACCAAGAGCTTGCGCAGAAGTTCAACCAAAGCTCCCCAAAGCCCATACGCTACAAACAACAATAAAGCGCATGCGAAACTGGGAGACAAAACAGGGACGAATGCATGCTGATAACAACAGCTGCAGCTTAGCATATTATAATTATTTTACATGCATTTTTTGGTGGCTGCTTGGCCCAACATCCTCCCCCCATTGAAGGGTGGGCCTTCAATAACAATGTTGGAAGGGGCAGCAGTCACATTATTGCAGAGGTTATTCCGTGAGTTGTCCTCCCTAGCACAGAGCGCCGACACATCCCGTGATAGTCCACCGCGGCCAGAAAACACCCAGTCAAATCGAGTGTTCTGAGCAATGGGAATCCCGTGACCTAACTGAATTTGGCCAGCCGCCAACAGGTCAAAGAATAAGCCGGCTCCAATCAGCAGGTCCACTCGCTGCGTTTTGTGGAAGTTGGGGTCAGCTAGATCCATATTGCCCGGAATCTTCCAGCCCGAAGCGTCTATGTCCTGGCTAGGCTGATAGTCCGTTATATGTGAAGTTACAACAGCCTCAATTTCCACTGAATACGTGCTAAGGCGGGACTTCAAGCACACATTAACGGATGCTCCATCCGTTTCAAACCCAGCGCCGCCGAAACCGGCCACCGTAGTGGAGCATTTGGAACGGCCAAGCTGAAGTTCATTCGCCAGCCGCGACGAGATGAGGTGCACTTGTGAGCCGGAATCCAATAAAACTCGGTAAGGCCAGAAGGCTCCAGATCGACCACGAACGCTCAGCATTGCGATTCTGGTTCATAACAGGGTTGATTGAGCGGGATGGGTGCGCAACAGTAACGGCACCGATGGGACGGGAGACTCGTGCGGGTGAAATATGCCCGCGAGGGTGCAACAAAATATGATGACGGTGATTGCACGTCGAGCAGCGGGAAGCTGAGCATCCGCGAGCGAGATGGCCATCCTCCAAAACAAACAAAACAGCGAGCCAGACGCCGCACTTCGTCGTACCGTTCCTCAATTGTCAAAGCACTAAACTTTGAACAAGAAGGAAGCTCGTGCACAAGAAGGAAGCTCGTGCCATGGACTCCCAAGACGGAAGGCTGTCGTTGCTTCCGGCGAGAGTGTCTTCCTACTTGGCCTTTGTGGCAAGATCCAACTTCTGCAGGATAATATGGATAAGCAAGCATACTTGGATCTCGGCAGCTGATCCGGAACTCATAAGAGCCCGCATATGCCCATTGAACCGATCCGATAGCAACCGCAAAGTAGCAACAGACCCTGGCTCGACAACACGAAGCTGCAGGATCTCATTAATTTGAGACTGAAATATTAAACGCCGATTACTAAAACGATTGCGCAATAGGTCAAGGGCCACATCGTAGTTCGCGTCAGTAATTTCCAGAGCTCTCACCGTATCCAAGGCTGACTCGCGCAGGCATGAAATGAGCCACCGGAGCTTTTCCGTTTTCGTTAGGTGAGGATGGCTGTCAATCGTGGTCTTAAAAAGGGCGCAGAAATCTGGCCACTCGTCATAGCCGCCGCTGAATGTTGGCATCGGAGGAGGGGGCTGGCTTGTATGGCATTGGCGATACACTGGAGCGCTACGCAACCTCCAACTGAATTTCCACTTCCACATCAGTCGCCAGCTGCGAGTATCTCCAATACAGATCACTTCCGATCTCGCTAAAATTAAGCTCCTCCAACTCTTCTTGAAGCGCGGTGAACCGCTCACGCAAACGCTTCTCCACTGACTCCAAAGCAATAATGGAACAATCCTCAGTCCGCGCCGCAGCCTTTACCTTATGATGCAGCGCTTCCATCTCCTGGCAGGCCACCTCTGCTCTTCTCCGCAGCATTCTTTCCCGGTTTGCGGCAGCAGCTCCAATGGTCTCAGCTCCAGACTCCATTCTTCAATTAAAATGCAACTTGTAACAACAACAACAAGGGCGTTTTCTTGGCACTTTTAATGCTGATCACAATAATCAGCCGGGATAAAATCACGTCGGGGTCACCAATGTTGTGCTATTAATAGTTTTTAATAGCAGCCGAATAAACACACGCGTTTCATATCAGAGTTTAAATATATTTGTCCCAGTTATTATATAACTGGGAGACCAAACAGAGACGAATGCATGCTGATAACAACATCTGCAGCTTAATTATTTAACATGCATTTTTTGGTGGCTGCTTGGCCCAACATTGACCTTTCTTAGATTTAATGATGTATACTTTAGCATCTTATATAGGAGTGGTTCTTCTCAAATAAAGACAGTTGCAAAACCAGAATCAATCATCTCGTTACTTAAAGTTGACCTACATCACGTGGTCCTGTGTAAAACGATTCACAAGGTAGGACGCTCAACAACTATCTACTTCGCGTGGCTCCAGTGTAAACGGACCATACGTAGAATCCGCGGCATAACCGTCTACTTCTAGTGTTGCTCCCGTGAAACGGACCACCAGTAGACCCCGCGTAACCTAACATGCTTCGAGTGTTGCTCCCGTGAAACGGACCGCCAGTAGGACCGGCCGATAAAGAATCAGCCGAACCCCCTAACCACCGGTGCTTGAGGAAAACCACCTCAGCACTTCAAGTGCTCCACATCAAATCCAGCCTGATCACAGCAAGCGCCTGGTCAACCCGAGCAGTCCCTTGCAGAATCCAGGTAAATTTAGTCAGACTATTTACGTTCTTTGACTACGACTCCGGGACCTACCGTTACTCCTGAGAGTTCAAGTTTGACCTAGTTGGCGCATAACGCTCTACGGACGAACGCTCTAGGTTCTACGGTGACCCCGACGTAGACCCCGTTTTAAAAAAAAAAACTTACGCCGCAACCATGGGATCATATTCAGACATAGCCATCCAAAGGCTAATACTTCACTGAGCGCAGAGCGAAAGCTCAAGGGAGGATACTTCGAGGAGAGACTAAATCAGCTCACTCACTCATGGACCCAGTTTAAAAGGAATGACCCCAAGCTCCGTGAGCTGGCGCTAAGCCCGGAAAATGATTATTTAACGAAGGCAAAGGCGCTAGAAGAACTTGTGAACAAATATGAAGCCATATTTTCCGATGGAATCCTATCAGGATCAGGCCCGTCACAAAGGCCCCGGAAAACAAGAGAAAATCTTGAGCCAAAGGCACAAGCACAAGGAACCCAGGGAGAAGACTCTCACTTAACACCATTAAAACGAAGACACAAAGGACGGTTGATATGGAATGATATGGAAGATTTTCTGTGCAACCGCACCGAAGGACGGGAATTAACCACACACATCAGGCAACACATGAAGGACCTATGGAAAGAAATCGTCACGGGATACCATGATCTCATCGACCTGGAGCCAACCTTAAAACATGATGGACATACCGATGACAGATTTCAGGTAGTACGAGAGGAGTATTTTTCATTTCTGAACGAAGAAACACCATCAACGTCAGTGTCAACACAAAAACCCGCGATGGCCTCTCCATTTGTAATACCACCAGTCGACATTCCAAAATTTGACGGAGATTATTTAAAGTGGCCACGATTTTGCGACATCTTTACGGAACTGGTACACAATCAAGAGTATAGCGATGCGGTAAAATTCCGGTACCTGGAGAACCACGTAATTGGGGAGGCCAAGAATTTAATCTCCACAACATTTGGAGGACACGCCAGTTATCAAGATACTTGGCAGCGACTAAAGGCACGATATCAGAATAAAAGAATCCTCATCAAATCAACACTTGCAACTTTGTTTGCACATCCAAAAACAATTGGATCAGCAGATCAGCCAATGGTCAATAATGGGTTTCGCTCATCAACTCAAGCACCGGTTGAAAAATGTAGCATATGCACCCATGGCAGTCATCGACTTCAAACCTGCCAAAGGTTTTTGGACATGACTCCAAGTGAAAGAACACAAAAAATAACAAGGATGAACGCCTGCACAAATTGTTTATCACTATACCATACAGTCAATTCATGCAAATCCAGGTTCTCATGTCAGGTGTGCAAAAGGAATCATCACACAATGCTGCATAGTGCCTCTACTCGAACAAGCGCATCTACAACCAGCCAACTTACAACACCTTATGTAGTACTAGCAACCGCCGAAGTGGAAGTCCAAGGTGCTACCGAAGCACGACACAAATGCCGCGCAGTATTCCATTCCGGATCACAAGTGAATTTAATTTCTCAGGAACTGGCTGATAAACTCGGAGTGCAATCAAATAAAAACACAAATCCACCTGTAAGCAGTGCCCTATCAACCATGGAGGAACCAAGAATCGATAGACTGCTCGAACAGTTTTGGAAGTTAGACACCCTCGATGAGAACCGAAAGGCCCTTACCACGGACGAGAAGTTATGCGAACAGCATTTCATAGAAAATATAAAAAGGGGGGCAGACAAAAGATTTAATGTACGCGTACCATTTAAAGAAAATCCACAAACATTGGGAAATTCCCTTCAAGTTTCAAATTATATTATGAAGACGCAACTCTATGGAACCATTAAAATATTATAAACTGAACACTGTTACTTATGGCACTGCAACTGCTCCATACTTGGCCACCCGATGCTTGCAATATTTGGCGGACACAGCACCTGAGCATCTGACCCAGGGTGCGGCTGCACTTCGACAGGGTTGTTATGTAGACGATTGTCTCACCGGAGGTCACACCATAGAGGAAGCACTAAGAAAAAGGGATCATCTAATAAACCTGTTGGGAGAAGCAAAATTCAACCTAAGAAAATGGTGCGCAAACCACCCAGCATTACTAGCACACATTCCAGCTGAAGACCAAGAAATGAATCTTGATTTCAGCAATTTTACTGAACAAACCGTCAAAACGCTCGGAATTATTAGAGATCCATCCGGAGATTGGATTCAAGGACGTGCAGCGGCAGAAGACATAGGAGTCATCACCAAGAGGATCGTGTGTTCAGAATTTGCAAAAATCTTCGCCCCTCTAGGGTTGTTTGGTCCAGTTGTAACAACGGCAAAGATAAGAATGCAACAATTATGGGAGCTGAAGATGGACTGGGACACGGAACTGGGTTCAGAACTCACCCATCAATGGCAAGCATTCAGACATGATGTTCAGATCCTGACAACAATAAGAATTCTAAGATGTGCACTCCCAGCTGACACATCCGGAACCATTCAACTACATGTGTTTGCAGACGCATCAGAAGCCGCATATGGGGCAGTGGCATATTTACGAGCAAGGAATAAGACAGGCAATATTGTCACACGATTGCTATGTTCAAAGGCACGAGGAGACCCCCTGATGAAACAGACCCTACCACGCTTATACCTCTGTGCAGCGGTATTAGCATCTCAGGTCACAAAAAGAGTAAAAACCGCTATTAACGTAAACATAGAAGCAATACATTTATGGTCAGACTCGGAGATTGCATTAAAGTGGATTAACGCCACTGCTTCCTTATTCCAAACGTTTGTGGGGAACCGGGTTGCCCAGATTCAAGAACTGACAGACCTAGAGTGGTAAAGACATGTAGCATCAACAGATAATCCTGCAGATATTCTCTCCAGAGGGAGCACGACAGCCCAATTAAGAGATTCAAAACTTTGGTACACCGGACCACCATTCCTGGTGCAAGATCCAGAATGTTAGCCAAGATTCCACTCAACAGGAACAAACAATGCAAACGAATATCAAGAAAGAAAGAAGGAGACGGTCTGCAACCTATCCAGTAAATCTGATGACTGGATGGAACAAATCAACCAGTGGCGGCGCGAGGGGGGGGCGAAAGGGGCAGTCCCCCCGAGCGCCAAGACTAAGGGGCGGCAAAATTGGTGCATAAAGCCGAAAAAATTTAGCAAAAAAAAAAAAAAACAAGAAAGGAAAGCTAACTTTGGGCGGAGCCGAAGTTGATATACCCTTGCAGTTGAGTCGCAGTCCGCTAGGTGGCGCCACGCATCTTATATTTTTAGATATATAGCGGATCGTATATAGTCGGCCGATCCTTATGAAATTTGGCATATTGAATTATTTTGCCAAAAGAGGAATCCATTGAAACTCCCATGCTTCTAACTTGAAAAACAACGAAATTGTTTTTCCCAAAATAGAATCTGTACCAAATCCCATCTTTCTAACTTAAAAAACACCAAAGTTATGCCAATTTCGATCGTTCTATGACAGCTATAGGATATAGTCGGCCGATCCTTATGAAATTTTGTAGACAAGATATTTTGGTCAAATATAATATGTGTGGAAAGTCTCAACCCTCCAACTTCAAAAACATCAAAGTAATGGCATTTCCGATCAATCAGTTATATGGCAGCTATAGGATATAGTCGACCGATCCCGGCCGTTCCGACTTATATACTGCCTGCAAAGGAAAGAAGGGTGTGTGCAAAGTTTCAACTCGATAGCTTTAAAACTGAGAGACTAGTTTGCGTAGAAACAGACAGACGGACAGACGGACATGCTCATATCGACTCAGGAGGTGATCCTGATCAAGAATATATATACTTTATAGAGTCGGAGATGTCTCCTTCACTGCGTTGCACACTTTTGACCAAAATTATAATAGGGGCATAGGGGCAAGGGTATAAAAAGCCAAAAAATTTTATCAATGCAAAAAAGGGCGGCAAAAGCGTCTTTGGTCCCGAGCCGCCACTGAAATCAACCACCATGGATCATTCGATACGATGTTGCAAATAATAGAAAGAATGCGGCGATTCATTTTCAATTGCCGCAAGCCAGAGAAGAAGAGGACTGGACAATTGTCATCAGTAGAATTGAATGAGGCGTTTTTTTTTTCTCATACTTTTATCTTTTATTTGTTGGATCTTTTCTTATTAAGAGACTAACAACAATTTTAAAAATCTTTATCTAATCCATAATTAGATTATCTTGGTAAACATCTATACTATGGGGCCTCTGATGTCAAAGGGCTGGAAGGATATTTCTTCATAATCGGGATTGTTGACTAACTTGGTTTAGCGATCTGGCTAGAGGATTTTGGTGTGTGGAGAGTTTCCTTTTGTATTTTCGACTTTGACGAGAGGTATACCTAGGTCTCTATGGATATCTTCATTGCGAATATACCATGGAGCTCCAGTGATGGTTCTGAGCACTTTAGACTGTGCCCTTTGGATAACGTCTATATTGCTACTGCTTGCATTGCCCCAAAGTTCGGAGCCATACTTCTAGATAGGCTTTATGACTGAATTGTAGAGTGGTACTTTATATTCCAGTCGAAGTGGGGAACGAGGATTGATAAGTCCTCTGGATTTATGTCTTAATTGGTCCCGTTTCGCTTCAATATTTTTTTTTCCCCGTATGACGCCTGTCCAGGTGGACGCCGAGATATGTTACCTCATTCACAGAGGGGACTATGGTATTGTTTAGAGTTGGAGCGGGGCCGTTTTGTCTGTTGAGAGTAAAGGTAATGTGTTTAGATTTTTCACCGTTTATCTTTATACGGAAATCCACTTTTCTATTAGTGCAAGGTGAGACAAGAGGCTTCTGGATGCCTCCAGCGGGCATTTAGATCTTTTTAGTATGGCTGTATCATCGGCGAATGTTGACATAGTTAGACGCTGGTCTGTTGGGATATCTGCTGTATATAGAAGATATAGGGTGGGGCCGAGGACGCTTCCTTGGGGTACGCCCGCCTTAATTTCGAACTCTTCTGTTGTAAAGTTTTTTTGTTTTACAGTGAACACTCGATTAAGCAGGTATGTTTTATGGGAGTAATAGTTTTATTTTATACATAAGTCCTTGCAGCCAGACTCGGTCAAATGCTTGGGATATATCCAGAAATATAGCAGAACAGTATTCTCGCTGTTCATAGGCGGTTCGAATTTCAGATGTGATACGGTTCACCTGCTCTATGATGTCATGCTTTTCTTGGAAGCCAAATTTATGTTCAGGGATTATATTATTCGAAGTCATACGAGGCGTGATACGGAGCAGTAGAAGTTTCTCAAAAAGCTTTGATAAGCATGAAAGTAGACTTATTGGTCTATATGTTTCGGTATCATTATTATCCAAGCTTTGTAATAGAGTTAAATAGAATTTGTATATAATTGATAGCGCACGCAGGGAGCACCATAATCATTTTCGGCGCAATGAGGTCATACCCTGGAGACTTATTTGGCTTAAGGTGCTCTTTGATGACCTTAGGAATTTCAGTTGTTTGAAATTCTATAGCTGGAATTGGATCTGGAATTGGTAGCTCTGGAAGAATGAAAGGAGAGGCTGCTTGATTTGGAGTAAAAACTTTACAAAGGTGACTAGCGAAGACGCTTGCTTTTTCTTCATCGCTGCGCGCCCAAGATCCATCTGGTTTCCGAAGGGGCATATCTGCTTCTATGGGCGGCTTTAAGTTAGGATGGGCTTTCCATAGAGGACCCCTGGTACTTTTTGGGGAAAGCTGTTCTATGTATAATTTTTGAGCAAGTTCTTCTCTGCTCCGTAAGACCTTTGTGAGCCTTTGTGTCGCGGTTTTTAGACTTTCCTTTGAAGAAGAGGATCTGTGTGCCTGCCATTCACGGCGGAGCTGCCGCTTCTCCCAGACTACATTTTCTATATAGGAATTTGTGGCGGAGTATGGAGGTTTTTCTGTGGTCGCAGGAGCCGAGGGCTTTGCTGCTGAGGTCATCATGTCTTCCAGGTGGTTGAATGTCCATGCTACAGTTAATTGACGGTTTTATGTTTATGTGAGAGCTTATGTACTTTTTGTACCTAAGCCAGTTTGTCCTTTTTGATGTGAGATAAATTTGATTATATTGTAATTCGGCATGTTGAAATAGGTGAAGAAGGACAACTGAATGGTCAGACGATAGGTCATCCAAAGGTTCGGCTCGAATGATGCTTCGTGGAATTTTTCTAGTGATCGCAAAGTCAATTAGGTCTGGCTTCTTTCGTGGGTCCCCTGGCTAGTATGTAGGCTTTCCCGGTGATAGAAAGTCTAGTTTATTTCCTGGCTGTATCAAAGCGTTGTATAGTTGTCTACCCTTTGGGTTGGTTAGGCGTGAAACCCAGTGAGGGTGCTTGTCATTGTAGTCGCCGCCTTCTATAAAGCAATCGCCTAGCGTATCAAAGAATTGCATAAACTCCATATCAGATATGCAGAAACGTGGTGGGCAGTATATTGCAGCTAGGTTTAGATGACCCCCCACGGTCTGAATTCGTATTGAAGTTGACTGCAAGGAATTTGTAGCAACTCGTTGGAGGGAATGGTGTTTTATGCGCTGCTTTATGAGGATCCCAGTTCCTCTATGAGCCTTCCCATCTGGATGATTTGTTACATGAAATATATATCCCGTTAGATAGAAGTTGTTTTTGTTCGTTAGATGGGTTTCGGAGAGGAGCATAATATCGATATTATTATCATCAAGAAATGTGTTAAGTTAATTTTTGCGCTTTGAAATGCCGTTAGCATTCCATAGACAGATTCTCAAATAAGCCATCTAATTGGATTGACTAAAAGCTCCATTAGTCGATTTTGGTTTCGCATAAGCTCCTGCATATTATTTTGCATTGTGACCATTAGTCTTATAAGTGTGGACAACATTCCTTCGAGGCAAACGGGCGTTGTTGTAAGGGTTTTTTTGTATTCATACGATTTTTTAGCTCTTTATAAACTGGGCATTCCCTGTAATTGGCAGTATGATTTCCACCGCAGTTGCCACATTTCTTAGAGTTATGGTTTTAGTCGGTTTTATTTATGGTACAGAAGGCAGTGTTATGGAGCCCGCTACAAGCCACACAGACTTTGATGGTCATATTCTTGGCAGTTTGAACACTGCAGAGGTTGGTTGCGCTTATGAGGTTCCTCTACCGTGATTCTTCTATACAGAAGATACTGTAGTTTGTATATGGGATGAATCATATTTTTAGCAGTTGTTTTCGTTTCAGGTTGCAGCTCAACTTTGGCACATAGGCTGGGGGACTTTTTGTCTGTTGATGATATTAATGGCTCCCTTAACTTTAAAACCTGCGCTTGAAAGGGCTTCGATGATTTCTTTTATTGGTACCGACGATTCAATACCTTTATGACCACTTGAAGGCCCTTGCTGCTCTTCAATTGGTAGGTGTAATATTTTTTCTGGTTGTTGTATAGGTATTTCGTGGCTAAGCGATGATTTTCCTCCGTGTAGACTTGGAGCTTGGTCTCCCGTATATTGCCCTTGGTCAGTGGCATTATATGAAAGTTGTTATTTCCAATTAGCTTAGCGAGACAGTTTACCATATCGCTGCAGTTTTGAAAACGTATGTAAATGGGTGGGGGCTTTTGCTTGGCTTTGGAAACTTCCGTATTCTCTTTATTATTACAGTCTTCGCTTAATATAGAAAATCGGTTTTCAGACAGAGAATTAATCGGTTCGTCTTGATTGTGGACTTTCATTGCTTTTGCAGCGTTAACATTTTTTTTCGGCTGAGGACTGAGCTTTCGTTTTACTTGGATATATCGGTCAATGCCCGTTTGGATTGTTGCTCGGGGGGGCTGAGAGACAGCTACAGATGTTGTTGTTGAGGTTGATGAACACGATGTGGTAATCGATGTAGTAGTGCTCGTTGTAGGTGCACTGCGCACTCCAGGTTACTGTACTGCTTGTGCCTGGGAGAGCGGGAGAGCATGATCTTGCACGCTCTTCGTTTGCGACGAATGAGAAATAGGCATTGGAAGATCATCTACGCTCTGTTTCTGGGACAGAGAACTTACTTTCGTTCATGTTGTTGTTGCTTATGTTAGGTACTGCAGGCAGGGGGGCCGCTCTTATTTCTTTAAATGAATGTGCACAAGCTGTTGGTTTAGTTTGTCGGGATGGCATTTCAATTTTTGAATTTAATACATTTTGATTTTGTGTTAGTTATTGGACACTATAAGTTCGAGACTTATGTGCACAGAAACACGTCCACTCTCTCTCGCGACTAAAATTAAAACCGTTATGAGGCCGAATGAGGCGTTAAGAGTGATAATTCGGGAAGTACAATCTCAGCATTTTCCAACATCCATGTTCAACTCAAGAAGACGAAAACTGTCAGACCAAATGATCCATTACGAGCACTAGATCCGTTCATAGACACGGACGGAATAATTCGAGTAGGGGGACGACTGCAAAACGCCGCATTATCGTATGATGCAACACATCCAATGTTATTATCTCCAAACCATCCATTGACAATACTCTCATTTTAATGGAAACAGTACCACAGGCATTATTATGCAACATTAGACAAAGATTTGTCATTAAGAGGAAAAGAGCTGGCTCAGAAGACAGTTAGACGTTGTGTCAGATGTTGCCGAATTCGACCAAAATTGTTTAATCAAATAATGAGCCCACTACCGACAGACCGAGTTCAACAGCATAGACCATTCAAGAATTGCGGAGTGGACTACTGTGGGCCCTTTTGGACTCACTATAAAATCCGAGGAAAACGACCACATAAGGTGTATCTAGCAGTTTTTTGTTATTTCTCAACCAAGGCGGTACACCTAGAGGTAGTAACAGATTTGACTACCCAAGCCTTCCTGGCGGCATTAAAAAAATTTTGCGGACGACGAGGACTACCGTCGAAAATCTATAGTAACAACGCGACTAATTTTGTTGGAGCCTATAACGAACTATTAGAAGTAAAGGAAGCAATTTTCGCCGAGGAGGCACAAGCAATGATACATAAGACCTGCGCAAATCTGAGCATAGAATTCAAATTTATACCACCTCGGGCCCCCCATTTCGGAGGCCTGTGGGAAGCCGCGGTAAAATCAGCAAAGCTTTTATTGAAACGAACGTAATATACCGCAACACTAACGCATGAAGTACTTGAAACCTTTCTCATCGATATTGAAGCCATTCTAAACTGTCGTCCGTTGACATCTGTCTCTTCCAGCCCAAGGGATCTTACGGCATTAACACCAGGGCATTTCCTTAATGGGGAACCTCTAACGGCATCACCCGATATTCATTAATCAAGGCGACGCACAGGTTTACTCAATCGGTGGAAGCGTCTCGTAAGATTACGAAAAGAAATTACGATCAAAGTGGACAAGCAGTTGCAAGACGGTTAAGATTGGTGATCTGGTTATAATAAAGGAATACAAAATCGCTCTGTTGAACTGGCCCCTCGGACGCATCGTATCAGTCCATCCTGGTAAAGACGGTGAGATCCGAATTGCAGAAATAGGAACGACATCCGGCAATATAACACGGGCCATACGTCGACTGGCGGTGCTACCAATCAACAATAGGAACGAGAAAACCAATCAATAAAAAAAAATTTTTTAAAAATGCTTGTCCTAACAATGATACTCATCTGGGTGATACCCGGACTGACTTGCCCCCAAGAAAGGAAGGCTAGTAACCCGGTTGTCATCACTCCAATCACCAACGTGACTGGGACCATCATAGAAGCCACCGATAGGGTCTGCCGAATGGACACTCATCAAATTCTTTGACCTCAGTCAATTGGAACGAGAGATCGAGACAGTCAAACGAGGTATCCAATCTGTTCGGAGTACTCGATGATCAATATGCCAAACGGATGGAAGAGATTATTGGCGAACTAAGAGCCCAAAAAAGCATCACGCATAAAATAGTGGAGAACCGGACTTCAATTCTGGATACCACCATCAACATTATGAGGAGGACGACGATCGAAACTCAGAAGAGGATGCAGGACTTAGAAGTCAGTCTGGCCAGAATTAAGGTGAGAAGCCATGTGGCTGATCGGTATCTTCCGCATGCAGTCTCATTTGTCGCCGTGGCAAGCCACATTCGTCGAGTTCAGGATGCTGTATTGAATGTGCTAATCGGGGCACACGAAGGAAAATTAAGCCCTGCATTGGTGTCGGTGGAACAAGTAAAACAGGTGATCACAAAAATACAAACTCACCTTTCACCGGGAAGACGATTACCCATCATCAGTGAAACAGCACGAGACTTATATCGACTGGCGACCACTAGGGTACAAGAAACCGAGGACTTACTGATGTTCCATAAAAGCGTTCCATTAGTCGAAGAAGACGAATTCACAGTACATCGGATGGAGCCAATTCCACAAATAACGCGAGAAGGCCTGGTGATAACAAAGACGGAAACAAGATATCAGCAATAGATGCTCATCGGAAACACCACTTCGCGATCAATCAAGAACACCTTAGGCCCGGCAAGGTTTGGCCCGGACGCCCGTCAACTCCCGTGTACAATGGCAGCACTATAAAGACACCGGGCAAGGGAATGTAAGCCAGAGCCAATCAAGGGGACCAGTTATCTTTGGGACCCCGATGCCAATAACAATGACATATGTATGCTCGGCCGAAAAGGATCAAATCATCATCGACGGCGTAGGCAAACTGACAATCAGGCAAGATTGTGTGATCCAAAGCCCGACCATCACATTATTGGGACGAGCGCAATTTAACTCATCAGGAACAGTAAGGATGTCAGGAAATTAGGTTCACGAGTGGCTGTCACAGAAAAAGATAAAGACAACAGAAGGGCAGTTGGAGTCAACGTTGGATCAGCTAGACCGACTACATGCAGAGGTGCAGGGATTAAAAAAATGGACGAAGCAGGCACAGGAAGATGTGGACAGCGAGGCAGACTGGAATCTGGTTCATCAATACTCCGGAGTAATAATGTCAAGAGTAGCAATCCTCATAGCCGCATGGGCAGGGTACACGCGGTGTGCCAGGAAAGACACCTCAGCAACCCATCACCAGAGGACGACATTAACCCAAGGAGAAGAATTCCAGCTGATCGAACAACGAACCGGGCTGGCCATATTGACAAGGGATGGACATCACAAGAGATTTGAAGTATACGATCCAGGGACTCCTCAGTAAAAGGCAAGCAAGACACACATAGTTATAAGAAGGGTTTATTAAGTTAAGGTAATCCTAAGAAGCATCTCCATCAATGGTACCCATCGAGGAAGCACCACTATCAGTAGAAAGGTTGTCGTCACTGCTCCAAACCGAACGGCGAGAACGGCGCCGTCGGGCAATACGGCCAAACGGTCGAACCTGCATGATAATGAGATCGCGATCCGCCATCCCAAGAGAGGCGGGTGTACCGTGGCGAGGAAGGATGCGTCCATAATACCAGAAGTTGAGGTCAGAGTTGCGTAAGCGGAGGCTGCGACAATAGTCAGTCATAGTTGAAGTCCCGCTCGTGACAGGTCCATTTCATACGCCCGTAATATGGACCAATAACCCGAAAGAAGAGCATCGACATGATCAACAGAGATACTAAGAGTGGTGCAAAAAACAAAACAGCAGCCCCTATTATTGTTTACCTCAATGAGGGGCGTAATGTTGGCACCTAGTGCCAAGACCTACTACCCAATCAAGATGCATCAGCAGGTCACAATATACAAGCATCAGACCTACTAGCCTATTAATAATTTAACCTACTACTCAATCAAGATGCATTAGCAGGTCACAATATACAAGCATTAGACCTACTAGCCTATTAATAATTTAACGTTAAGCATAAGCCAATATCCAACCTACTAACCCGGCACTAGTCGATGGCACCGGAAGCAGAATCAGCATTATCAGCGAGAAAAATGACCGACTGACCGAAACAATCTGAGTCAGCAGATTCAGAGGTGGGTGACCCTGGCATTAACCTTAGTTTTAGCACGTCCATAACATTGACCTTTCTTAGATTTAATAATGTATAATTTAGCATCTTATATAAGAGTGGTTCTTATATAAAGTATCATTTACCGGCAAGATACTGGCAAGTATCATTTTTACAGGGTCGTGGGCTATTAACCCTAGTTTTAGCACGTCCATAACATTGACCTTTCTTAGATTTAATAATGTATAATTTAGCATCTTATATAAGAGTGGTTCTTCTGAAATAAAGACAGTTGCGAAATCAGATTCAATCATCTCGTTACTCAGTGTAGAAACATCTACTTCGCGTGGCTCAAGTGTAAACGGCCCACAAGTAGAATCCGCGGCATACCAGTCTACTTCAAGTGTTGCTCCCGTGTCTGGTTCGAGTGTTCCCGTGAAACGGACCACCAGTAGACCCCGCGTTACCTTAAACGGACCGACAGTAGGACCGGCCGATAAGGAATCAGCCGAACCACCATACCACCGGTGCTTGAGGAAAACCACCCCAGGACTTCAAGCGCTCCACATTAAATCCAGCCTGATTACAGCAAGTGCCTGGCCAACCCGAGCAGTCCCTTGCAGAATCCAGGTAAATTTAGTCAGACTATTTACGTTCTTTGACTACGACTCCAGGACCTACCGTTACTTCCGAGAATTCAAGTTTGACGTAGTTGCCGCATAACGCCGTCCATTTAGAGCTGGTGAGGGATCTGTCCACCGCCGCCTCTCTGCATGCACTGAGGAAGTTTATTTCTATCAGGAAGAAGCCTCGACAGATCTGGTCCGACAACGCCACCAATTTTGTTGGAGCCAAAAATCAGTTGAGCGAATTAAAGAGACTATTTCTTAGCGACGTGCACCAGAGAGCTGTCTTGGGTTTTTGCCTTCCAAAGTTCATTCAGGGGAAGCTGGAAGAGTTGAATGAAAGACCTCCTGTGGGTAAGTTTGACATTCAAGCGGGAAAGTTTTCTTTGAGAAATTAGGAGTATAGGCTGAAGGAACCCTCGTGGGTAAGTCCGACAGTCACAAGTGCGGGATTTAAAGCGAGTGCGCAAGGATCTCCGATCAGTAGCTTAAGGACCCCCTGTGGGTAAGTCCGGTGGCGGTACGCGAATCAGCCAAGGAGTAGAAATCTAGAAGCAAGTGGGAAAAAGGATCAAGGATCCGCGGCGGAACTGAAGCCCAAGGGTAAAACTAGTCGGGTTGGGTTATTCCCGGTATCCTGGTGTCATAACGATAGCGACGGATCAGCCTCGCGTACGCCTTGTCGATTCCTGACCGTTAAGACCAGGTGTGATCCTATAAAGCGAGGGGTAGCCAGCTCCCAACTCAAGCCCATCAGTGAAACCAAGCAGGGACACCGCGGGAAAGTCGAGAGAATCCTGATCCAGGCGTATGGTCTATGGTCTGCCTATGGTCTGCCATAAATCTTGCGGTGCGTATGCACGCAGGTGTTTGGAGGCGAGTGGCAAACGCAACCGGTGGCGTGTCCTGCGGGGTAGGTAGGCCCTTCGTGCCCTGATCCGGCCGCCAGGCACCGAGAAGCGCGTCCTACCCGGCGTATGCCTGGAAGGTGAGCCTATCGGTCTGCTAACACGGATAGGTGCCGGCCACGGCGAAGGGGCATTCCCAGTAAGCCAAGGATACCGAAGGTCCGCGGCACCCGCAAAGAAGAAGCAGCAACAGCAGAGGCGACGACGAGGGAGCGGCGGCGACAGACGAGCAGCGGCAGCAGAAGATCAGCGCAGAAGACAACAGCAACAAAACAGGCCCTTCAACCAGAGTCCGTGAGTCTGAACGAAGGGAACCGTGAGCCGTTTCGGTGCCAGGCACCAAGACCGCACGACCTGCCGGGTGCAAGCTTTGGGAGGGCGTGTGTATTGGCACCACCCCGGAGCGGGGATCTGGGATCAAAGGGAGGGCGAGCGGTCGGTCGGCTAAGCCAATTAGCCGGCGAGCGGTCGGTCGGCTGAGCCAAACAGCCGATGAGATTCTCTTATCCTTTGTAAAGTAAAGACAATAAAGGGGATTTGATTGAAACGAAGCATTCCGTGTTATTTCTGCGCTCGGGCAATCACGTCACATCTATAAATTCGGTGGAACGTACCCTCAACCTCTGTAAGCTAGTCGCGGCGTTTGTTGCGAACAAAATATAGCAAAAACAGTTCGTTACAAGTAGAAGGACAGCCACTACAAAAAAATACCGCGCTTGGATGGATTCTCCTAATATCAAGGCAGAACAAGTCGTCGGTAATACGACGGCTTGGACACCGGAAGCTAACGAGCCACGACAAAGTTTGATTGCATGCATCGGCAAGGAGCAAATAGTAAAATCCGGAAGAGTACATAGTTCCCCACTCATTGCGGATCAACAAGAAGCTAACAAGCCACGACTAAGTTTGATTGCATGCATCGGCAAGGAGAAAATAGTAAAATCCGGAAGATTACATAGTTGCCCAATCATTGCGGATCAACAAGGAGAGCCGCAGACGGACCCCGAACCACAAGCCCAAAGTTGTCAACTCACAACTGAAGAGCACAGAGGGCAAGGGCCAGTAACCAAGGAAATTCAAGAAGTAGAAGTCACCTCCTATCTGGCATTGGTAACATGCATCTACAAAAGGGAGCACGAAGCAAGGTCAAGAGAGGACCAAGAGTCCTGTATACGCACTGACCAACCAGAAAGAAGGTCTAGTACTTCATGGGATGCTCAAGGAGAATGGTTACGAGGGCACGCAACAAGACGAAGGAGACAACAGGTCGGATAGAATTATCGCTGGTATCTTATCAATGATCTTATCAAGGAATGAGGAGATCTCACCCACATGATTCAACATTTTTTTTGGTATTAACATTAGATATTTAGTAATTAGTTTTTGTGCAAGGGTACCCATCGGTTCATTGAGACGGTCCAACAGCAACGCACAGCCGCATTAAATTGAGTCCCTCAATGGGGGGGAGAATGTTGGCACCTAGTGCCAAGACCTACTACCCTATATGCACACTTAGTAATTTGATACAATCAAGATGCATCAGCAGGTCACAATATATGAGCATCCTATTTGTAGCCTATTTGCACACCTAGTAATAAATTAGCGATAAGCCTAAACCAATATCCAACCTACTAACTCGGCACTAGTCGAAGGCACCGGAAGCAGAATCAGCATGATCAGCGGGAAGAATGACCGGCTGACCGAGACAAGCAGAAACCAGCCAGCGAAGCCGAAATGCGTGTGGAAACCAGTACATGAACAAACAACCTGACTCAGCAGATAACCTTAGTTTTAGCACGTCCTGAACGTTGACCTTTCTTATATTTAATGATGTATAATTTAGCATCTTATATAAGAGTTATTCTTCTGAAATAAAGACAGTTGCGAGATCAGAGTCAATCGTCTCGTTACTCAGTGTTGAAACTAAGGCACTTAAAATTAACCTACTTCATGTGATCCTGTGTAAAACGATTCACAAAGTATGACTCTCTAAAAACTATCTATTTTGCGTGGCTCCAGTGTAAACGGACCACAAGTAGAATCCGCGGCATACCAGTCTACTTCAAGTGTTGCTCCCGTGAAACGGACCACAAGTAGACCCCGCATTACCTAACTACTTCGAGTGTTGCTTCCGTGAAACGAACCACGAGGAGATTCCGCGGCATACCAGTCTATTTTGAGTGTTGTTCCCGTGAAACGGACCACCAGTAGACCCCGCGTTACCTAACCTACTTCGAGTGTTGCTCCCGTGAAACGGACCACCAATAGGACCGGCCGATAAGGAATCAGCCGAACCACCATACCACCGGTACTTGAGGAAAACCAGCCCAGGACTTCAAGCACCCCACATCAACTCCAGCCTGATTAAAGCAAGCGCCTGGTCAAACTATTTACGTTCTTTGACTACGACTCCGGGACCTACCGCTACTCCCGCGAGTTCAAGTTTGACGTAGTTGCCGCTGAACGCTCTACGGACAAACAGTAACTTTTCAGGCATTCTACCCTAAGAAAATTGGGGTATATATTATACGCTAATGATAAAAATAATATGTTTTATGTTTTAAAATTTTAGCTTATATTTTATATTTGTTATAGAATACGATTAAGTGGTAGCTGTAAAATGTTTTTCATATATACATATATGTTAACAAATAAATTAAAATCAATATATTAAGGTAGAAACTGGTATATTTCAGTCAATTGCTTTTAGGTTGTTGTAGTTCTGTAAGCGGATGATTTTTTTTAAGTAAGAATAACAAAAACAGCTGATTTTTTGTTTCTGCGGGCATCAGTAGGGTATGAAAGAACCATCCGTTTGAAAACATCAACAGTGAAATTTGGGTTTTAAGTAAAACCGACTGAAAGATAACCTGTTCCTATCTTAGTACAAAGATTTTTAATTGTTCGTAAATATATAAATATGTAATATCGTAAATATATATGTAAAGGATTTTACTGCTGCCATCTAATCGTATTCCTAAATATGTACAAAAAGTATGAAATGTTAAAATTTTTAAATAGTTAAATAAAATTTTTTCATAGTTAAATAATAATGAAAACTCCCATTTTCTTAGGGGAGCATTCCTGAAATGTTTCAAAAATCAAAAATTTTAGCTGGCTTCAAAACGAAGTCGAACGCACACATGAAACCGTGTATGTGAATATGTTAGAAATTTTTGCGTCCATTTTCGTTGTATGTAATGAGAAGTGTATATGTTGTATGGTTAGTGATTCGACTCACACAAGCGTTCATATATATATACATTCCACAACTCAGTGTACGGTTCTGAGTGCACAGTGGGATAAATCGTGTTCGCTGCGCTCAAATATAATTAAAAATAATAAAATAAACTTGACTTGGGGAGCTTGAAGAGTTAGACATTGCTAAGATAAGAAGCGACTTGCGATGGACAGTGTCTGAGCTTGTAGCTACAATGCATGCCAAAATCGAGCACGAGACGTCGTAGCGCTCTGCTCGAATTGCTGCCCATTCCACCCTTGCCAGCGGAGGTTCCAGTATCCAGGTGGAACCAGCGCTCAGTCGGAGTTTTCAAGCCTTGCCTCCTCTTCCTCTTCCTACTTTCAGCGGAGGATATTCAGAGTGGGCTGAGTTTCATTCGGTCTTTTCGACGATCGTAGGCTGCAATCCTTATATAAGTAAGGTGGCAAAGTTTCAGAGGTTGCGATCTTTTCTTCGGGACTCCGCCTTAGAGGCAGCCCGTTCCTTGGAAATCTACGAGGAGAATTATAATGTCACAGTGCAGCTTTTGGAGAATCGATTTAATAACCGTCGGTGGATATTTCAGGCTCATGTGAACGATTCTGCGCCTCAATCTATTGGAAGGTGACTCAGTGGCAGCGTTTCGAGGGCTGTCCGATAAGTTCAATGCCCATATGCGAGGCTTAAAAAATTTTGGTGTTATGTAGGAAGCTAGGAAGAACACACACCGTTCCGACGAGCTTAGAACCGAGCAACGCGAGAAGTGCACGCCCCCCGAAACCTTCTACGCACCGTGGGTAAAGACGACCCGTCGATCCCAGGGTGAATACCGACAGTAAGCCCCTCGCAACCAGGTTTTCCGTAACGATGTGGTAAAGTGAAAGGGAACAGCAACGTACAAATACTTGCTCTTACTAACTGAATACTACATATAATAATTTGGCGCCCAAACGTGCGGGGCCCGAGGACATTTTAGAGGACGTGCGGGGTCCGGTCGTTAAAGCGAGTATTTTATTTTGGAGTAGGCCCCAAAAGTGAGTTGTGAGGCTCTCTGAGTTGCTCTATTGTTTCAGAGGTGTTTTTTTTTAAGTTAATTTCAGTTTAGCGGTCAGAAACAAGCTAAGAGTCTGACAGGAGGTATCTGAATGTTGCAACGGTTTGGCACATGTCCTGAGGGTACTTCAATCTACTAACAGGCTCCAGCCGTACTCAGGGAAAGTGGGAGTGGTTCTTGTACCTTCAGTAGGGACATGGTCGTCACGCGAATTCCTAAATAGCATTGTGAATGGGGGGAGAAAAAAAATAGAATTCCTTGTCTAAGATCAATGTTTAAGGTGGCTAAATGTAGTTAAACTACATAGGTGGCGAGAATCCTTCCGGTGCGCAAACAAAAGATCTACTACAAATTCAATTTAGTTAACGTTATAATTCAGGTAAATTAACATAATTAACAATAAATTAACATAAGAATTAACCATAAGAATAAAAAAAAGATATCTTCGATGATAATTAATATTAATATGGCCGGTTTAAATTTGGGATTTATGCTTAAATAAAAGCTGAAAAAAAAGGTCGGCGAGTTGGAATTAGGCCTTCCAGATATCCTTAGCATTAAAATTGCCTAGCTTCTTTCCCTTAAGATTTTCCAATAAATGGCAGAGCCAACTTTCTGTTTTATCCTGACTTTGATGCCGATTGGCCTCAATTTAGCATTAAAATTTGATGCCAAATTACTAAGCTGAAAATTTTGTAACAATAACATCTTCCCTTATTTCGAACGATTTTGGTCTTGCTAGCACGTCCTTCTATTTTTCGAGAACGCCCTTTTTAAGTATTTCCCAATATTAGCACGAATGTTTGTAAATTCGTCTTCTCTATCTATATGTCTTGCTCCTCTATTTAACAGATCTAACTTCCTAAGCAACGTGTAATCCTTTCCATGCGTTGTCAAGCCCTGACCAAACACAATACGGTAAGGATCAGCTCCGACTGAGCGATTAACTCGTTCGGCGGCATTAGCTTGAGGGGCGTACGCAGTGCAGATATGCTTAGTGCCATACTTAGTAAGAAATGCTGCAAACTCATGACTTTTAAATTGCGATCCATTGTCACTTAATAGACTCTAATTGGGCCTGCCTGACTAACAGGTTCTCCGCGGCCTCACAATCCCTTGCAGTGAGTCCATATTCCTCGAGCTCACTTCTCTGTTTGCGGCACCGGCGCGCAAACTTCAGGACCCAGGCTGCGGTCCCCACCAGGGGACTGAAGCTCGAGAATCTGTGGAACGGGATGACCAATTCATTCGATGCCACCAATGCGAACTCACTGGGCATCTCCTCCTCATCAGGTGCATCCGGAACATGCTCGGTTCCCTCCTCAGGCGATGGCCAGTCGCTTGCTGGCTGGGCTAAGGTCTGCCTTGCTCTCATCATCCGCTGCGTTGTCCGCTGTAGGCACCCATCTCCACTGGGAAACCTTTGACGACTCCAAAATCTCCGCCACTCGGTTGCCAACAAACTGCTTGTATCGGCGGTGGGTGCTGCCGATCCATTTCAGCACCTTTCTTGAGTCCGTCCATAATACCGTCTCACTGTTGTCCACACTGTGTTCCTCCTTGACAGTGTTCATCACTCTGGTTCCAAGGACCGCTGCCTGCAGCTCCAGCCGTGGGAAAGACATCGTTCTCATAGGCGCACACTTCGTCTTTGCGCACACGAAGCTAACCAGCACGTTGCCATCCTCGTACGTGGCCCTCCAATAGGCCACCGCCGCGAATGCAGATTGACTTGCATCCACGTACACATGCAACTCGATGGTCCGAACTGCTCCATGCCCAAAATAGTGGCGAGGACATCGGAACTGTCCCACTGCGTCCATCTCTCTGCGCCAGGCAGCAAAGGCTCTGCCTATCTCCTCCGGCAGTGGTCCGTGCCACTGGATCTTCTGCCTCCAGATCTCCCGCAGCAACAGCTTTGCTGTAATCATCAGCCAGCAAAGGAACCCCAATGGGTAGAACGTCGACATCAGCAGGCTCAAATACTCCCTCTTTGTAGGGACTCGATCTCCACTTAGAACGCTTTTTGGCACTTGATGATACTCCATGTTGAATCTGAAGCCAATAGCTTCGCTCTCCGTAGCGAAACTGTCCATGTAGTCATCGACGTAATGGTGGTGATGGCCTTGACTGCCCTCGGATCTGAATCCCCAAACTTCAGGGCATTCACCGACTTCACGTAATGCGCAGTGCTCGGCGAGCAGGCTGCTCCAAACGTCATTACGTTCATCTTGTACACATCCGAATCCCGATCATCGTTACCATCTCTCCAAAGGAATCGTTGGGAACATCGATCCCCGGGTCGGATCAGCACCTGGGTGAACATCTCCTTAATGTCACCGCAGACTCCGACTGCTCCTTCCCTGAAGTGGAAGAGCACGCCTGGCAAGGGCTTGTAGTGCTGAGGCTCCTTGTCCAGCGCCGAATTTAACGAGGTTCCTCCAACCTTGGCTGCAGACACCAAAATGTGGCAAATACCATAGCTTTTCGCTCTTCACCGCGACCTCATCGGGCTGCAGCTTCCTTGCATATCCTTTGGACACGTAATCCGTTGCGCTTCAACTTCTTCTCGACGTTGATCAGCTGTTTGTGCGCCATCTCGTAGCTCCGTGGCAGCACAGCGTGGTCGTCCTTCCAGAGCAACCCCGTCTGTTAGCGACGCCCCACTTTCACCGTGGTGTCTTCGATGATCCTTTGGGCCCGCGCGACCGGTGGCGCGAGCTTCCCACCAAAGCTTTCCATCTCAAAGTAGTCCTCCACCATCTTTTCCATCGTATCGTCCATTGACACGGCTAGAAGGCAGGACCTCGGCGACGGCGTAGTCAATTGTCTACTTACCGGCCCAAACACGACCCATCCAAGCTCGGTTGCGGCCGCATACGGTCCCTCTCTGTCAAACCGCCTCGTCTTAAGTGGCAATCCCAAATGTCCATGGTCCAGTCCGATGAGCAACTTCGGCACAACTTCGGGACAGCCGACTGCTGGCTCCTCTCGTGGTCCCTATAACCACCTCGTGGCGAAGACCTCCTGTCGGGGCTGCGTCTGGAAACTGCTGAATGCTGGTTTCCTCCGTTGTGGCGCCTGAAGTCACCTCGCTGCTCCGGCCATCTTCGCTCTTCCTCCGATCCATGTAGCAGACGGTGATTTAATCTACGGCATCCGTCGATCTGGCACTCGCCATGCATGCAGTGGCCGATTGACCACTCCGTAAGCATGTGAAGCAGAGCCGATGCCTCTTCACCATGCTCCACCTGCCCGGTGCGAAGCTCCGATGAACTCCCTGCAGCTCGTCTTAGCTTGTTGCCCTCCACAAATTGGACAACCTCCATTCCGATCATCGCGCTGCTCGCAGCCATTCTGGTCGTCGCTCGCGTGTAGAACTCGACGCCTCGGCTCCTTTCCCTCGCAGTCCAAAATCGTACACACGATGTTTGCGTACTCCTGTAGCCACGCGCTGAAGTGCGCTACAGTGGGAAAGGGCACGATCGATGCAGCGTGCATGGCCCAATCCACTCGCTTGCTCGTTGGAAGCTTTGCCACAAGTTCCTCCATGAGGGTGGGGTTCCCCAAATGCTGCTCCGCCTTCGCCGACTGCAAGAAGGCCGTGAGGTTACTCACTCGGGTTGCGAAGGGAACGATCCTCGCCAGGTGCTGCTCCGAAATCGGCGGCACCTCTCGCACGTTGTTCAGCTGGCTCCACGATTGGCGCGCGATCGGCGGTACTCACATTATTCAAAGCTTTAACCTTCTTCAGCTCGTTCTACAAAGCCGTAATCGTTTCCAGCAGGAACAACGTCAGTGACTGGCCCACCTCCGGCTCCGAACTCGCAGCTGTGACAGCAGTACTCCTTGGTTGGGACTCTACTGTAGTTACCGTTGTGGCTGGGCGAGAAATGGCCGCCGCCGTGGTTATATTCACCGTCGGCCGGTTTCCTGCTCCACCACTCGCTAGCTGCCGATCCGCTCTAGTTGTTGTAGGGGTGGCTTCCCCTCCGTTCAGCCGGGAACTCTTCCTGAGGGAATGCTGCATCTCCAAATGGTCCAAATATGGCACTGGCTGCGTCTCCCTCCGTACGGGGTTCGGCGCTGGCTGCGCCCTATGGCTGCATCGCTGGCTGTGACTCCTCTTCTCGTACGGGAATTGCCCTCCGTGCGCCAATGTGGTGTTGCCTTCAAACGGCTCCCCACAAGCGTAGGTCCAAGGAAAGAAGATACTTCAAGGGCCTATGGCCGTGGCAAACGGGCGTTTTATTCTGAAATTTCTTAAAATTAGCCTCACAATACAGAATCTTAATCTAAATCTTATTCTTACCGCAGTGTGCCCTCCAACATTAAGCGAAACAATGAAAGGCACTGTGTCGATAGAATGTTTTACCAGAGAAGTTTTCCCTAACCCGTCTATCTAAAAGAACGTTAAAATTATTTTTCTCCGCCAGTATGCGTTTTGCTTAAGCACCACCTATTACACTTTTGTTGGCTTCGCTATCCAGCAGAGCTATGGTTGACCTAATATTTGTATTTGTGAAAAGGGACGAACGTCGTTATGCTTGTGTAAGAGTGGTGAAATTACGACTTTCTTTAGCTCCCGAACGTTTCTAAAATAATTTTGAAGGCGCTCAGCGCTACAACTTTTAACTCTTGAGGCTTTAAACTGTCCTTACTTTCGCCGTCAGATAGTAGTTTGTCTAAACGTATATGATAGGGAGTAAATTTGATAGGGTTTACGTTAAGTTCGTCTTCATCGAGTTCTGATTTGATTGGTTCTGAGATTTGAAAAGGATATTCGGTTTTTGGCGAATATCCCGAGATCGGTTTTCCAACCTGGGATGACATTTCGAAAAATTGGTCTTATAAGTGTTAATCGACCCACACCTATAAAAAAATATGCGACGTGTTTTTAAACAATCTTGATAACGATGTCCTATTTCGTCACAGTTCTAACATTTGATTTTGTCCGTCGAACGAATGGCACAAACTTCATTTGATTCCTGGTCGCTATCAAAATCCTCCTCCGTCTGATTAATGAATTGAATTTCGTTAAGCGAATGTCGAGTATTTGTTCCCGGGTCGGCTCTATTACGAAATCCTTCGAAAAATTCTTCATCCCTGTGGCATTCAGTGCGTAACGCAGCTAAGGTTGGTGTTGGAACATGCAACAACTCGTGTTTCAGTTCCGCCCAAAGATTATGTCGGAACTCTCCCGTTATTTTGGAGTCAGACAACGGATCCCTTAACGCGTCCGCGATCCCTAACATCGAATCTAGGAAGTCATCAAAGGTTTCTGTGTTTCCCTGCTTTCGACGTCGTAGAGATTCTTTGATATCGCGGTCTGATCATTGATCTTGAATCTTTCCTTTAGTTGGTCACACATACAAAACCAATTTGTGAGATCGGGAGACCGATGTACTCGCCAATAAAACTTCAATGCCGGACCCGTAAATAATAAGTTTGCAAATTGAAACTGCAAATCATAATTTCCATCTAGACACTGAGTGGTTAAAATATTGACTCGTTAATATTCACAGTTAATACACCTAGTAATAGCAATAAGCATAAACAATATCCAACCTAATAACTCAGCACTAGGTGACGGCGCCAGAAGCGGTAGCAGCAAGAAGAATGACCGACTGGCCGAAGCAAGCAAAAACCAGCTAGCTAAACCGAAAATGCATGTACAAGCTGTACATGAACAAACAATCTGAGTCAGCAGACTCAGAGGTGGGTGACCCTGGCATTAACATTAGTTTAGCACTTCCAGAACATTGACCTTTCTTAAGATTTAATTATGTAGAATTTTATATAAGAAATGTTCTTCTGAAATAAAGATAGTTGCGAAATCAGAGTCAATCGTCTCGTTACTCAGTGTTGACACTACGGCACTTAAATTTGACCTACATCACGTGATCCTGTGCACCAGTCTACTTCAAGTGTTGATCCCGTGAAACGGACCACAGATAGACCCCGCGTCACCTCACTACTTCGCGTGTTGCTCCCGTGAAACGGACCACGAATCGATCCCGCGGCATACCAGCCTACTTCGAGTGTTGCTCCCGTGAAACGGACCACCAGTAGACCCCGCGTTCCTACTGGCGGTCCGTTTCACGGGAGCAACACTCGAAGTAGGGTAGGTAACGCGGGGTCTGCTGGTGGTCCGTTTCACGGGAGCAGCACTCGAACTAGACTGGTATGCCTGGAGCCAACCTTAAAACATGATGGACATACCGATGACAGATTTCAGGTCGTACGAGCAGAGTATTTTTCATTTCTGAACGAAGAAACCCATCAACGTCAGTGTCAACACAAAAACCTGCGATGGCCTCTCCATTTGTAATACCACCAGTCGACATTCAAAAATTTGATGGAGATTATTTGAAGTGGCCACGATTTTGCGACATCTTTACGGAACTGGTACACAATCAAGAGTACAGCGATGCAGTAAAATTCCGGTACCTGGAGAACCACATAATTGGGGAGGCCAAGAATTTAATCTCCACAACATTTGGAGGACACGCCAGTTATATCAACCCTGAATATATCAACCGTAGGTTGGGATCCGATTCTGATACACATTCTTGAAGAAAAATTCGATTCCCATACCCTGTCATGTATAGAACTCGCCATCACAAACCCAACCTGCCAACCATCTTTAAAGCAAATGCTTGACCATCTAAAGCGGTCAGCAACTAGTTGCGTAGTTACGCTAGTTAAGTTAGTGGGGGTCGTTCATACATTTGGACTCGATTGGGGCACTCTAAATGGGTCAAAACAAGATTTTTCCTTCACGTTAAAACGAGGAACATCAGAATTCATTTTAGAGGTATGGTCTCTTGATCAAAGTTTCTTATTTTGATCCCTAGAATCCAAAAATCATATGTGCCTAAGCGATTTTTCAATCGACCCACCCTAATATGGACCCATGGCAGTCATCGACTTCAAACCTGCCAAAGGTTTTTGGACATGACTCCAAGTGAAAGAACACAAAAAATAACAAGGATGAACGCCTGAACAAATTGTTTATCACTATACCATACAGTCAATTCATGTAAATCCAGGTTCTCATGTCAGGTGTGCAAAAGGAATCATCACTTAATGCTGCATAGTGCCTCTACTCGAACAAGCGCATCTACAACCAGCCAACTTACAACACCTTATGTACTACTAGCAACCGCCGAAGTGTAAGTCCAAGGTCCTACAGAAGCACGACACAAATGCCGTGCAGTATTTGATTCCGGATCACAAGTGAATTTAATTTCTCAGGAACTGGCTGATAAACTCGGAGTGCAACTAGCACCATTCGACATTACCATAAGAGGCATAGGAGGCACGAAACAAGCAAGTTCCCGAACAGTACTAAATATGTTCTCGTTAACCACAAATTTCAAAACACAAGTTGTGGCTTATGTACTGCCTGAACTCATGTCGAATCAACCATCGGATCCAATTATGCGGCCAAAAAATATGGCAGATCCCAATTTTAATCAGCCACAAGGGATCGATTTGCTGCTTGGGGCCGAATGTCTCCCACGACTCATCGAACCGTTACATATAAACCTAGGACAAGGACAACCATTACTTCAACGGACCCCATTAGGATGGATTATATCCGGACCAGCAGCAGCCAGTTCGGTGGTACACACAAATCCACCGGTAAGCAGTGCCCTATCCACCATGGAGGAACTAAGAATCGATAGACTGCTCGAACAGTTTTGGAAGTTAGACACCCTCGACGAAAACCAAAGGGGCCTTACCACGGACGAGAAGATATGCGAACAGCATTTCATAGAAAATATAAAATGGGGGGCAGACAAAAGATTAAGTGTACGCCTACCATTTAAGGAAGATCCACAAACATTGGGAAATTCCCTCCCAATGGCATATCGGCGTTTTTATGCATTGGAAAAGAGACTTCAACGGGATCCTGATCTCCAGAAACAATATGTACAATTTATGGATCAATACGAGGAATTAGGGCATAGGACTAGATTAACAACCAAACAACTAACATTAAACCATTATGTCATTCCACATCATTGTGTATTAAAACCTGACAGTAGTACTACCAAACTTTGGGTTGTATTTGACGCTTCAGCAACGACGACAAGTGGAAAAAGCTTAAATAATCTATTACGGATTGGACCAACAGTTCAAAGTGAATTACTATCCAATCTCTTGCGGTTCCGATCGTATCAATATTTTTTTACATCAGACGTAGAGAAAATGTACCGACAGATTATGATACACCCAGATGACCGCAAGTTTCAAATTATATATAGAGGCGCAGCGCAATGGAACCATTAAAATATTATCAACTGAACACTGTTACTTATGGCACAGCTACTGCTCCATATTTGGCCACCCGATGCTTGCAATATTTGGCAGATACAGCACCTGAACATCTGACTCAGGGTGCGGCTGCACTGCGACAGGGTTGTTATGTAGATGATTGTCTTACCGGAGGGCACACCATCGAGGAAGCACTAAGAAAAAGGGATCAACTAATAAACCTGTTGGGAGGAGCAAAATTCAAATTAAGGAAATGGTGCACAAACCACCCACCGTTACTAGCAGACATTCCAGCAGAAGACCAAGAAATGAATCTTGATTTCAGCAATTTTACTGAACAAACCGTCAAAACGTTCGGAATTATTTGGGATCCATTCGGAGATTGGCTTCATCGACGTGCAGCGACAGATGACACAGGAGTCATCACGAAGAGGATCGTGTGTTCAGAACTTGCAAAAATCTTCGACCCTCTAGGGTTGTTTTGTCCAGTTGTAACAACGGCGAAAATAAGAATGCAACAATTATGGGAACTGAAAATCGACTGGGACACGGAACTGGGTTCAGAACTCACCCACCAATGGCAAGCATTTCGACATGATGTTCAGATCCTGACAACAATAAGTGTTCCAAGATGTGCACTCCCAGCTGACACATCCGGAACCATTCGACTACATGTGTTTGCAGACGCATCAGAAGCAGCGTATGGGGCAGTGGCATACTTACGAGCAAGGAATAAGACAGGCAATATTGTCACACGATTACTATGTTCAAAGGCACGAGTAGCACCCTTGATGAAACAGACCCTACCACGCTTAAAACTCTGTGCAGCAGTACTAGCAGCTCAGGTCACAAAAAGAGTGAAAAACGATCTTACCGTAAACTTAGAAGCAATACATTTATGGTCAGACTCAGAGATTGCGGAGTGTGGATTAACGCCACTGCTTCCTCATTCCAAACGTTTGTGGCGAACCGGGTCGCCCAGATTCAAGAACTGACAGACCCAGAGTGGTGGAGACATGTAGCATCAACAGATAATCCTGCAGATATTCTCTCCAGAGGGTGCACGGCAGCCCAATTAAGAGATTCAAAACTTTGGTACACCGGACCACCATTCCTGGCACAAGACCCAGAGTCTTGGCCGAGGTTCCACTCAACAGGAACAAACAAGGCAATCGAAGATCAAGAAAGAAAGAAAGAGGCGGTCTGCAACCTAGCCAGTAAATCTGACGACTGGATGGAACAAATCAACCATCACGGATCATTCAATACGATGGTGCAAATAATAGGAAGAATGCGGCGATTCATTTTTAATTGCCGCAAGCCAGAGAAGAAAAGGACTGGACCATTGTTACCAGTAAAATTGAATGAGGCATTAGGAGTGATAATTCGGGAAATACAGTTTCAGCATTTTTCAACATCCATGTTACAACTCAAGAAGACGAAAACTGTTGGACCAAACGATTCATTACGAGCACTAGACCCGTTCATAGACACGGACGGAATAATTCGAGTAGGAGGACGGCTACAAAACGCCGCATTATCGAATGATGCCACACATCCAATGTTATTGTCGCCAAACCATCCATTGACAATACTCTTATTTCAATGGAAACATCAGCAACTGGCACATTGCGGACCACAGGCGTTATTATGCAACATTAGACAAAGATTTTGGTCATTAAGAGGAAAAGAGCTGGCTCAGAAGACAGTTAGCCGTTGTGTCAGTTCTTGCCGAATTCGACCAAAATTGTTGAATCAAATAATGAGCCCACTACCGGCAGACCGAGTTGAACAGCATAGACCATTCAAGAATTGCGGAGTGGACTACTGTGGGCCCTTTTGGACTCACTATAAAATCCGAGGAAAACGACCACATAAGGTGTATCTAGCAGTTTTTTGTTATTTCTCAACCAAGGCGGTACACCTAGAGGTAGTAACAGATTTGACTACCCAAGCCTTCCTGGCGGCATTAAAAAAATTTTGCGGACGACGAGGACTACCGTCGAAAATCTATAGTAACAACGCGACTAATTTTGTTGGAGCGTATAACGAACTATCAGAAGTAAAGGAAGCAATTTTCGCCGAGGAGGCACAAGCAATGATACAAATGAGACCTGCGCAAATCTGAGCATAGAATTCAAATTTATACCACCTCGGGCCCCCCATTTCGGAGGCCTGTGGGAAGCCGCGGTAAAATCAGCAAAGCATTTATTGAAACGAACATTATATACCGCAACACTAACTCATGAAGAACTGGAAACCATAGTCATTGATGTTGAAGCCATTCTAAATTCTCGCCCGTTGACGTCTGTCTCTTCTAGTCCAAGGGATCTTACGGCACTAACGCCAGGGCATTTCCTGATCGGGAAACCTCTAACGGCATCACCCGATATTCACCAATCAAGGCGACGCACAAGTTTACTCCCTCGGTGGAAGCGTCTCGAACAATTACGAAAGGAATTTTGGACACGCTGGAGCCACAAGTACCTACATGAGTTACAGAATCGATCAAAGTGGACAAGAAGTTGTAAGACGGATTGGTGATCTGGTCATAATAAAAGAAGACAACATCGCTCCGTTGAACTGGTCCCTCGGACGCATCATAGCAGTCCATCCCGGTAAAGACGGCGAGGTCCGAGTTGCAGAAATACCAAAAACATCAGGCAATATAACACGGGCTATACAGCGACTGGCAGTGTTACCAATCAACGATAAGAAGGAGGAAACCTACTAATTACAAAAAAAAAAAAAACAAAAAAAATGCTTGTCCTAACAATGATTCTCATCTGGGTGATACCCGGACCGTCGTTGCCCATCTCCACACCAGAAGAAAAGGCCGTTAACCCTGTCATCATCACTCCCATCAACAATGTGACTGGAACCATCATAGAAGCCACCGATAGGATGGCAATCAAATCTGCGGAGTGGACACTCATCACATTCTTTGACCTCAGTCAATTGGCACGAGAAATCGAAACAGTTAAAAGGGGTATCCAATCTATAAAACAATGGTGCCCAACGGCATACGAGGTGTGCCCCACAATCATACAAACGTTGCAGGAAGTGGCGGAAATTCAAGATGCCGATCAGTTAATGCATCATCAACGACAAAATCGCGGAGCACTGAACATCGTTGGAAATATCGCGAATGGGCTATTCGGAGTACTCGATGATCAATATGCCAAACGGATGGAAGAGATTATTGGCAAACTCCGAGAACCAGACGTCGATTCTGGATACCACCATCAACATTATGAGGAGGACGACGATCGAAACTCAGAAGAGGATGCAGGACCTAGAAGCCAGTGTAGCCAGAATCAAGGTGAGAAGTCATGCGGCTGATCGATATCTTCCGCATGCAGTCTCAGAATTGGTCGTCGTGGCAAGCCACATTTGGCGAGTCCAGGATGCTGTATTGAATGTGTTAATCGGGGCACACGAAGGAAAATTAAGCCCTGCATTGGCGTCGGTGGAACAAGTAAAACAGGTGATCACAAAAATACAAACAAAAAAAGCCTGCCACCGGGACGGCTATTACCCATCACCATTGAAACAGCACAAGACTTATATCGACTGGCGACCACGAGGGTACAAGAAACCGAGGACTTATTAATGTTATTAATGTAACGTTAGTCGAGGAAGACGAATTCACAGTATTATATTATTGTTGCAACCGGGTTGAGTAGCTCTAAACTTAATGTTTTCAATATTTTAATTCCCATCATTTTAAAAATATCTATTCAAACTTTTTCAAAGGTACTTTCCACGGTGCCATATTTAATTGGCAAATATTTAAAATCGCGGCATTTTTTCCAATCATTGTAAATAGTTGTTCTAAGTCAATACCATATAAAAAAGCATCTTGACGAGGTAAAATACCGGTGACGAAACTGCATGCGAAACCCAAAATATCGAATATCAATTTTTGTGACGAAAATATGCTATATAGGTGTTCAAAATGCAGGTTCGACACCGGTATTTTACCTCGTCAACAGGTTTTTTTATACGATACCAGTTTTTTCTTGTATACATAGATCTTCAATTATTTAAAAAAGAACGCATAATATATAGAATATTAAAGTAACCTCTGGCCGGCGATTCACACAGTTAGCAATACTTTAACTGTAAGGATAAATACCAGAACTCTTTTTATTTACTCCATAGATTTTGACATTAATGAAAGTGGAATAATTAAAAACCTTTCCAAAGATGTAAATAATGTTTTAATACTTTAGTGATTCTGAAGTTATACGTACTTTTATTTAAAAAAGGTTTTGGAATTTGGTTAGTTTAAAAATTTTAGTTCAAAATGTACCCAAAATTCTATTAAAAATCAAAAATTGTGTCGTAGTTGTGAGAAACCAAATTGTTTAAACAATTAAACAGATGAGACTAAACTTAATGTTTTCAATATTTTAATTCCCATCATTTTAAAAATATCTATTCAAACTTTTTCAAAGGTACTTTCCACGGTGCCATATTTAATTGGCAAATATTTAAAATCGCGTGCATGCGAAACCCAAAATATCGAATATCAATTTTTGTGACGAAAATATGCTATATAGGTGTTCAAAATGCAGGTTCGACACCGGTATTTTACCTCGTCAACAGGTTTTTTTATACGATACCAGTTTTTTCTTGTATACATTGATCTTCAATTATTTAAAAAAGAACGCATAATATACATATAGAATATTAAAGTAACCTCTGGCCGGCGATTCACACATACCAGAACTCTTTTTATTTACTCCATAGATTTTGACATTAATGAAAGTGGAATAATTAAAAACCTTTCCAAAGATGTAAATAATGTTTTAATACTTTAGTGATTCTGAAGTTATACGTACTTTTATTTAAAAAAGGTTTTGGAATTTGGTTAGTTTAAAAATTTTAGTTCAAAATGTACCCAAAATTCTATTAAAAATCAAAAATTGTGTCGTAGTTGTGAGAAACCAAATTGTTTAAACAATTAAACAGATGAGAGGCCGATCCCATTGAGAGATTCACTCTTTAATAAATTATCAAAAAAAAAAAAACAAGAAAGGAAAGCTAATTTCGAGCGGAGCCGAATTTTATATACCCTTTGCAGTTAAGAAGGAGCTTATATTATTATTATTTGTAACGGATCGTATATAGTTGTCCGATCCTTATAAGAATTTTACCATCAAATAAATTTTCTAATTAAAAAATTGGAAACAGCCGCAAGCATCTTTAAAAATAGCAAGTTTGTGCCATTTCCGATGGTTCAGTTCAAAACGGAATCCGTAGAAAATCACATTTTTAGCTATAGAATATAGTGTAATATGCACATATATGCACTATTAATATTATATATATATATCGACCACCCACTGTACCAAGAGTACTTAAAGGGTACACACTGTAACACTTTGTCGCAGTGTTTATGTTGTCCAAGGTCTCGGTCATAAACCTAAGTGCACCGAAATATGAATCGCCCGCTTTGCCTTTGCTGCACGCCGAAAAGTGCATATGTCCGCATATACGTAACACGAGTGGACCTTATGCATGTCCACATACCTCCGCCTAAGCGAACATATCATAAATATATATTCATATATAAATATTTAAGAAATACATAAACGTCTCTCCGCTGCCGCTTTGGGCAGCGCAGCTACGAGACTTTAGACTTCCTTAACTCATAAGTATAATTGTAAATCCAGAAACTCCCATGAGCTCGGAGCGGCAACAACGGCTGCTCCGAATAACTAGAAGACATTGAATAAAGTATACAAAACAACCCAAACTCAACTGATGTGGTTAATACTTACTACAACACTACAACAAATCTGGGGAGCCCTTTTGATGGAACACAACGACCGTGACAGGACACTAAGGACATCAAAGGAGCCCCCAACCGTTATTTCTCAACTGGACATCAAATCAACACAACTAGGATCAACAACTGAAAAAAAAACATCAACGAAAAAAAAAAACAACACACACAGCAGCAGCCACCCTTAAATGGAATTCCTACGGAAAAAAAATAGAATATCGCAGTAAGTAGAGTGTGATGTGTGCTAAACGTAGTGGCGTGGTTAAACGTTTGAAAGCCAGAAAGGCTGAATTACTGAAGCTACTAAATAGCGGAATTAAATTAGAGTGGAACAACTCGGTGAAAATACACGCCGAAGTTGAACACATAAAAAACTTATTAACGCAAAGAAGTAATAAAACCACAGCCACTCACACATCCACCTACACTGCAATAACCAATATATGCAAAGGCAAGATAATATTTAATCCACCACCGAAACAGGAATTACCGAAATTAAAAAGAAAATGCCCCAATGACTGCAGAGGACCCCTGGAATCACCGTTCTGTGAGCAAACCTGTGCCAGCACCGGTGCCCCAACAACCAACTAAGAAGGAAAGCCTGTGCAGCCAGCACCGGCCCCGCTTAGCGCTCCAAGCTAAGCCCGGATCAGTGAACCGACAGCGCTACCAAGAGCGCAATATTTTTTTTCCCATGCACTGCGTTGCATATTTTATTTGTATTGTAAGAATCATTTGTAAAATTGAGCGACATTAAAGTTGCCCGATTAGTGTGTGGCCTGAAAACCATACAAAAAATAGGCAGGTTTTTATGTAAAAAAAAAATAATGAAAAACCAAGAAAAACAACTAATATATATAAAAAAAAAATTATAGGCAGGTTTTATAAAAAAAAAATATATAAATAAACGCAATATGCATATAGCCAAATAAGACAAGTCTTTAAATGAGCCAAATTGAATGGCAAATAAATAATAAATTAAATCATACAATTTACAAAAAAATTTATATACCAATTCAAGAGAAAATACCCAAAATGGGTTTAGTAGATGTAAAACAAGTGGACTCCACAGCAAATGTAATAAATAAAATTGAGTCCAGCACTACTAACACCGAATTGACAAATATCCTTTTATCAATTATTGTATTTATTTTGATTGCATTCATTTTGTATAAAGCATACATTTTTCACAATAAATGTATAGCAAAAAGAGCGATTAATAAAAGCCAGGCTAACGATCTGGACAAAATATAAAAAAAATATAACGGAAAAATAAAAATTAATTTTTATACAAAAAAAAAATAATAAAAACGCTCCATGCCAAATGCTGATATATTAAGAATGCACCTATGATATATACAAAAAAAAAAAACAAAAACGATTTCATATGTTTATGAATAATCCTATCTTTACGTACAATGAAAATAAAATAAAAATAAATAAAATAAAGAAAGTTTAAAAGAAAATAATTCAAGTATGAGTACTCAAAGAGCTATAGAAAAAACATATGAAAGGGACCCCTATTTCAAAGAAAGGATCAGGCAGTTAGTATCGACAACCCCAGTTAGTGTGTATGAACTGGAAATACTTTATATAGAAACATTTAACTGCCATGTTTCACCATTGTTTCACTGCACTGCAACCCAAAAAGGAATAGTATTAAAAACAATTCCGGGTGTGCTAGTGAAATCAAGAATAGACGAGCATCTACTTTTAGGTAGAACGATTGTTATGATGGTTTCAAAAAATAATCCACATCCATAATATAATGGAATGGAATGAATTATCAAAGGAACTATCAACCATTAAAGCAGAATTTGACAAATCTCATAAGTCCCTAACACAAAATAGACCGATACAAAAAACAACGGTCAATAAACACGTAGAAATATTAGTCAAATGCTTTAATGAAGCTCGAATATTAATATATGAACACAGAGAAAAGTTAAATCCGGATCACTGGTCTCGAGTATCAAAATTTTTGATCAGACGAAGATCTAATCTAACTTCTGTTAAAGAAAGGTTCAAGCTCGATATTTCAATACCTACTATTCTCAATACTTCAATAACAATTGAAGCTGGTGACGAACCAGAATCAAAAGAAGTTATTGACCAACAAGAAATAGAAGAAAGCGATATTAACAACCTTACGGTTCCGACAGTCCTTATTCAATCTGAATTATCAGACCAGGACTTGTCCGACTCTGAATTTAACGACAGCATTGTAGAATTAAAACCAACCACAATGGCTGACGAGAGCATTGCCCAAAGGGCATACATTAGAGAAAGATCGAATGCCATCCCTGAATTTAACGGGCAAAGGTTACACCTTCAAAGATTTATAACAGCTTTGAGGTTAGTTAACCTAACGAAAGGCACATTCGAGAATTTGGCTGTAGAAGTAATTAAATCCAAAATAATTGGATCAACTTTATACAGAGTCCAAAATGAAACAACAATAGAAGCAATAATCAGAAAACTACAAGACACTATAGTCGGAGAAACCTCTGACATAATTAAAGCCAAAATGGCGAAAACAACCCAGAAAGGCAAAACTGCAGAAAAATTCACGACGGAAATAGACAACCTAAGAAAGCTCCTAGAAGCTTCGTACATTGACGAAGGCCTATCGGCCGAACACGCTGACAAATTCAGTACCAAGGAGGCCATAACCACAATGGTTAAAAACTGTGAGCATGGCCGCCTCAAAACAATATTGGAAGCAGGCACTTTCATAACTATGAATGAAGCCGTCACAAAGTACATACAATGCAGTACTGAAATGACAGGTAATGCCAATTCAATATTGTACACCCAACGAGGAAATAATTATCGCGGTAATAATTTCAGAAACAATTATCGCGGTAGAGGTAATAATCGAGGTAATTATAATAATACCAGATATTACCAGAATAACGGTTATAATCAAAACAATGGCTACTACAGAAATAAAAGTAACCAGAATAACAGTTATTACACAAACAACAACCGCGGCGGAAATAACCGTGGTGGAAACAACCGCGGCGGAAATAGCCGTGGGGGAAACAATAATAATAATAATAATAATAACAACCAAAATAACAATATAAGGATAGCCCAAACGAATTCGGAAAACTCCCAAACACCTTTAGATACACGTCAGTAAAAAATAACAAGATTCACACTATAAATCTCAGTCAAAGTACATTCGTTAGTTTCATAAACGCAGCAACAGGAAAAGAATTAATTTTTCTACTAGATACAGGTGCAGAAATTTCCATATTAAAGGAAAATTCTGATAATTTTCAAAACATTCAAGATGATCATATCATAAACATACAGGGTATAAGCCAAGAGGTTACCAAATCAAAAGGCATAACTTCTATTGAAATTCAGACTTCTAAATACATCATCCCACATGATTTCCATATAGTAAATGTGCAATTCGCTATTCCTTGTGATGGGATACTGGGAATAGATTTTATCAAAAGGTACAATTGCCAATTGGACTTCAAGCCTTCTGAAGACTGGCTTATAATTAGACCAAATAATCTCAAATATCCAATTTATGTTCCGATAACATACAGTTCTGGTAACAACTCCCTAATTCTGCCAGCAAGATCCCAAGTCATCCGGAAAATTAAGATAAATTCCGAAGAAAGTAGTGTATTGATTCCGAATCAAGAGATTCATAAAGGTATCTATATAGCAAATACCATAGCAACAGTCCAGAATGCATATGTAAGACTATTAAATACCACAAATATAGATCAGGTAGTTGATATTAAAAATATTCATCATGAACCACTTTCAAATTACGATGTAGTAAAAACAGACCCCGAAAATCGTAAAAAAAACTGTCTTATCCCAACTTACAAAAAACTTCCCATATCAATTCAATGATCAACTTACAAAATTATGCACCCAGTATAGTTATGTATTCGGACTAGAAACCGAAGCGATCACTACAAATAATTTCTATAAACAAAAACTGAGATTAAGTGATGATGAACCCGTATATACAAAAAATTACAGAAACCCTCATAGTCAACAAGACGAAATTCAAAGACAAGTCCAAAAACTCATTAATGATAAAATAGTAGAACCCTCTGTATCACCTTATAATAGCCCACTTTTGCTAGTACCCAAAAAGTCACTCCCAAATTCAGAAAATAAAAAATGGCGATTAGTAATAGATTATCGTCAAATTAAAAAAAAACTCTTATCTGATAAATTTCCACTCCCTAGAATTGATGACATTTTAGATCAACTAGGTAGAGCCAAGTACTTCTCATGTCTCGACTTAATGTCCGGTTTTCACCAAATTGAACTCGAAAAAAAATTCACGAGATATAACATATTTTTCAACGAACAATGGTTCATATCGTTTCACGCGATTACCATTCGGTTTAAAAATAGCACCAAACTCCTTTCAAAGAATGATGACTATAGCTTTCTCTGGATTGGAGCCTTCCCAAGCATTTCTTTACATGGATGACTTAATAGTCATAGGTTGTTCCGAAAACCACATGCTCAAGAACCTAACTGATGTTTTCGAGAAATGTAGGAAACACAACCTAAAGTTACATCCCGAAAAATGTTCATTTTTCATGCATGAAGTCACCTTCCTAGGACATAAATGCACAAATAAAGGAATCTTGCCCGACGACAAAAAATACGACGTCATTCAAAATTACCCAGACCCACATGATGTGGACAGCGCTAGAAGATTCGTTGCATTTTGCAATTATTACAGACGTTTCATAAAGAATTTTGCAGAATACTCCCGTCACATAACAAGATTATGTAGGAAAAATGTAAAATTCGAATGGACAACAGAATGTCAAAACGCTTTCGAACATCTAAAATCAGCATTAATAAACCCAACTCTGTTGCAATACCCAGATTTTAGCAAAGAATTTTGCATAATCACAGATGCTAGCAAATACGCTTGTGGAGCAGTACTAACTCAGAATAAAAATGGATTACAGCTTCCAGTTGCATACGCATCAAGATCCTTTACTAAAGGTGAGAGCAACAAGAGCACTACAGAACAAGAATTAGCAGCTATTCATTGGGCAATAACATACTTCAGACCATATATTTATGGTAGACACTTCACTGTCAAAACAGACCACAGAGCACTTACCTATTTATTTTTAATGATAAATCCCAGTTCCAAACTAACACGAATGAGACTTGAATTAGAGGAATATAATTTTACAGTAGAGTATCTAAAGGGTAAAGATAATTATGTAGCCGATGCGCTATCTAGAATAACAATCACGGACTTGAAAAACATACATTTAAATATTAAAATTCTGAAAGTCACTACCAGAAACCAAAGTAGACAAAAATCCTGCGCAGGAAAAGAAAAAATAGAATTGCATAAGCAATCCATAGAAAAAGCTTCAAAGCCCAACGTATATGAAGTCATTAATAATGATGAAGTACGTAAAGTAGTGACCTTGCATGTAAATGACAATATGTGTTCCTGCGCAGGAAAAGAAAAAATAGAATTGCATAAGCAATCCATAGAAAAAGCTTCAAAGCCCAACGTATATGAAGTCATTAATAATGATGAAGTACGTAAAGTAGTGACCTTGCATGTAAATGACAATATGTGTTTATTTAAGCACGGAAGGAAAATTACAGCAAGATATAATGTTAGCGATTTGTATACTAATGGAACCCTTGACTTAGGTCAATTCTTTCAAAGGCTTGAAAAGCAAGCCGGTATGCACAAAATCAGCCAACTAAAGGTGGCACCGTGGGAAAATATCTTTGAACATGTTTCAATTGATAATTTTAAAAATATGGGCAATTATACATTGAAATCATTAAGAGTAGCGCTACTCAACCCGGTGACCGTAATAAAAAATAATAAAGAAAAAGAAGCTATATTGTCTACATTTCACGATGATCCTATACAAGGTGGTCATACAGGCATTACTAAAACCTTGGCCAAGGTCCAGAGGCACTATTACTGGAAAAATATGTCCAAGTACATAAAAGAGTACATAAAGAAATGTCTTAAATGCCAAAAGTCAAAAACAACTAAACACACTAAGACCCCATTAACTATAACTGAAACTCCACAAAGAGCTTTCGATAGAGTAATTGTGGATACGGTTGGTCCACTACCAAAGTCAAACAATGGAAACGAGTATGCAGTAACACTCATATGCGATCTAACCAAATACCTGGTAGCGATACCAATACCAAATAAAAGTGCAAATACGGTAGCAAAAGCTATATTTGAAGATTTTATTCTAAAGTACGGTCCAATGAAGACGTTCATTACGGACATGGGAACGGAATATAAAAATTCAATTATTGAAGGTCTATGTAAAAATTTAAATATTGAAAACATAACTTCTACTGCACATCATCACCAAACTGTAGGTACCGTGGAGCGAAGCCACAGAACACTCAATGAGTACATTCGTTCATACATCTGAGTTGACAAAACAGATTGGGATGTATGGCTACAATACTTCGTCTATTGCTTTAATACGACCCCCTCGATGGCACATGACTATTGTCCATATGAGCTAGTTTTTGGTAAAACTTCAAATTTACCTAAGCATTTTAATAGCATAGAAAACATAAAACCTCTTTATAATATAGAAGATTATGCTAAGGAATCAAAATTCAGATTAGAACAGGCATTTAAGAGAGCCAGACTAATGCTAGAAGCTCATAAAATAAAACAAAAAACTATTTACGACAAAACTAGTTTAGATTTTGAGTTAAAAATAAGGAGTAAGGAGATAAGGTTTTATTAAAAAATGAAACTGGACATAAGCTAGATTTTAAATATACAGGCCCCTATAAGGTAGAACAGATAGGATATAGGGATAATATAACTATATTAGACAATAAAAATAAAAAACAAATAGTACATAAAGATAGATTAAAACTTTTTATTTCATAATCAATCAACATTCTATAAATATATCACGTATGGCCATACATAAAAAAAAAAAAAACAAATAAAACAAATAAAAACAAAAAAAAAAGAGAGAAAAATAAGCATACCAAATATAACACCAAAAAAAAAATTATTGTTAACATCATTTATTAAAGTTTGTACAATCTATGTTAGAAAATAACTTCATTATATTACGTTATTTTTCAAAAGGAGGGAGATGTAATATGCACATATATGCACTATTAATATTATATATATATATCGACCACCCACTGTACCAAGAGTACTTAAAGGGTACACACTGTAACACTTTGTCGCAGTGTTTATGTTGTCCAAGGTCTCGGTCATAAACCTAAGTGCACCGAAATATGAATCGCCCGCTGTGCCTTTGCAGCACGCCGAAAAGTGCATATGTCCGCATATACGTAACACGAGTGGACCTTATGCATGTCCACATACCTCCGCCTAAGTGAACATAACATAAATATATATTCATATATAAATATTTAAGAAATACATAAACGTCTCTCCGCTGCCGCTTTGGGTAGCGCAGCTACGAGACTTTAGACTTCCTTAACTCATAAGTATAATTGTAAATCCAGAAACTCCCATGAGCTCGGAGCGGCAACAACGGCTGCTCCGAATAACTAGAAGACATTGAATAAAGTATACAAAACAACCCAAACTCAACTGATGTGGTTAATACTTACTACAACACTACAACAAATCTGGGGAGCCCTTTTGATGGAACACAACAATAGACGTCCGATCTTAATAAAATTTTGCAAATCGGATATGATTGTCCAAAATGCAATCGGTACTAAGGGTCATCTTTCTAACTTAAAAAAACACCAAACAGCTATAGGTCAGAACAGAAGCTACAGAATATAGTCGGACGATCCTTATGGATTTTGTACATATGATATTTTGACCAAATATAATATAACATGTGTGGAAAGTCCCAACCCTCTAACTTAAAAATCACCAAAGTTATGGCATTTCCAGCTGTAGGATATAGTCGACCGATATACAAATAAAGTAAAAGTTGAAAGAATTTATTCCATATTTTCAAATTTATTGCACACGTACATGAACATATGTAAGTAGTGTATCCGCAAATACACTTAATGTATCTGCCCTAGATAACGAATCCTCCATAAAACCAGTATACCCTGCCATACCTATCAAATCATATATAAGCAACATTCAAGAGCCTACTATGGGAATAATTCAAATAGGCTAGACACAAACCGTTTCCCATAGCATTATCATTGGCATCCAGACATAAACATAGAAATAAACCATTCACACGCCTTTATCGAGACATGTCAGCATAAAACTCTGACCAATCAAAACTATTCAACCAAGGTCCATCTATGCTGCCAGCGCCGCTGGCACCGATAAAAGCTATAGTTATAAGAAAATTGAATTTGTAAAATCAGTTTATAATCAACGATCAATCCAATAGGATATCTTTATAACTCATACTTGATACACCGCTAATTTATTGTATCCGCAAAACGAATCTATAAACATTTTCAAACATTAGTGAAATCACGAATGAGGATTTCTAGTATGAAGTGCAACAAACATTACACTAAAAATTTTTAATACCAGTGAACTCAGCATTAGTCAAATCACGAATGAGGATTTCTAATGTCTATTTGAAATTAAAAAATGAAATAAAATTATTAATATAATCAAGACAATTTAAAAAATAAAAACATATATACCAAATTAAATAAAAAAAAACTTTAAAATGCAATCTGAACAAGCATCCACATCAGCTGCAGCAAGGCACATCCTGTCTGACAACAATATGAATCATTTCTTCATGCAACTAAAACAAATTGACAAATTTGATGGTGATGGTGATTAGCACTATTTATAAAAAGTGTTGATAACTTGATTACCCTATACAAAACAACATCGTCTACTCAGAATGAAATCATTCAAGGAGCTGTCCTAAACCTCATCGTTGGACCTGCACGTACAATTCTTCTTAGGAATTCAACCCAGTATTGGAATGAACTAAGAACCTTACTCATCAGTGAATTTAACTCATCAAAACCCCCACATCTCATGATCATGGTTTTACATAAAATTAAATATCAAAATAGTTTACGTAAGTTTATTAATGAATTAGATAAACAGTCAAGCAAAATTTGTAATAAGTTAAGTGTGGATAATAATGCAGCACACACTGTTATATTTTCGAGAGTATTAGGTGATCATATAGCAGAAGTAATTCGTGAAAAATTACCATTACGAGTGTACATATCTATATGCAAATACGATATATCAACTTCAACTAAGTTAAAACAAGCTGCTCAAGCTGTAGGTCTTTATGATGATGATGATATATATAATTTATCCCGAAGTGTTGAAAATCGATATAATATACCAATGGTCTCCACATCTAATACTCCTAATACTAATAATATTAATAATAATCAAAGGGACAGAAACCAAAATTTCAATCAGAATGAAGGAAACAATAGGAGTCAAAATTATAATAACCGTGGGACATATAATTATCAACAAAGACAAAATACTTTTGATTCAAATCGAAATTTTAATTCAAACTATAATAATAATTATAGATACTCTCAAAATCCTTAAGGTTAAAACTCTCCAAATTATAATCGATCTGTTAATGTTCCTCAAAAACTATCAGACCAACTGAATAGACCAGAACCAACGGAAATAGTTGAAAATTTTCAGTCACAAGCCTCGGAAGAAACACAACAGCAATAAAAATAAAAATTGAAAATAGACCATGCATTTGCCTTATTGACACAGGTTCCAGTATAAGTTTAATGCATGAAAATTGTTTAAAATATCCAATTAAAGAGAATAAAATAAAAGTTCAAACAGTAGGAAATTCAGTCACTTTGAATAAATCCATTGAATTCATAATTCCAAAATTATTTAAATCTAAACAAAAATTTTTTGTCAAAGAATTTCCCAATCATTACGATTTTCTTTTAGGACGTAATATTTTAAACCTTACATCAGCCCAAATAGATTTTGGAAAGAATATTGTTAAACTTAATAATTACGAATTTCCTATGATCAATATAATAAAGGAACATAACAAAAATTATACAAACATGTTAGAAGATGATAAACACATTTACGCATTGGAAACGGAATTAAAAACTAGTTATATTCGAAATGATCACCTCAACAGTGAGAAAAAATCGGCACTACATACTCTAATGTCCAAATTCTTTGATATTCAGTATCATGAGGGTGATAATTTGACCTTCACAAATGAAATCAAACATAAAATAAAAACTAAACATGAAGATCCCATTTATAGAAGACCATATACTTATCCCTTTATTTATGACAATGAAGTAGAAAACCAAATAGCAGATATGATTAAACAAGGTATTGTCCGCAAATCTAAATCTCCTTATTGTAGTCCTATAGTAATAGTACCCAAGAAAATGGATGCATCGGGCATTCCAAAATTTCGTGTGGCTATTGATTACAGAGGGCTTAACGAGATAGCTATTGATGATAAATTCCCCATCCCCAATATGGATGAAATACAAGATAAGTTAGGAAAATGTCAATATTTTACAACGTTAGAACTGACAAAGGGATTCCATCAAATTGAAATGGACCCAAGATCCATTCAAAAAACAGCCTTTTTCACCAAGAATGGACACTATGAATATACTAGAATGCCTTTCGGTCTAAAAACATTCCTTCTGCTACATTCCAGCGATGTATGAATAATATTCTTCATGATATAGTAGGAACTCATTGCCTAGTATATTTAGATGATATTATTATATTTTCAACTTCCTTACAAGAACATATTCAGTCCCTTCAAAAAGTCTTCGTCCGATTAAGAAAATCCAATCTTAAACTTCAATTAGATAAATGCGAATTCATGAAAAGAGAAACAGAATTTTTAGGCCATATAATTACTACTGAAGGAAATAAAACAAACCCAAAAAAAATTCAAGCTATTCACGATTTTAAAATTCCAAGTACTCCTAAACAAATTAAATCATTTATTGGTCTTTGTGGATTTTACCGAAAGTTTGTTAGAGAAGTTGCAAAAATTGCTAAACCAATGACCCAGTGCCTTAAAAAGGGTTCAAAAATAAATGTCTAAGATAATAATTACGTTGAAGCATTTAAAAAATGAAAAACACTAATAACGAATGATCCAATCCTTAGATATACAGATTTTGAAAAAACATTTGAATTAACGGCTGATGCTAGCTGTCTTAGCTCAAGAAGGTAGATCAGTTTGCTATGCAAGTTAAATGATCATGAAATAAATTATTCAAATATCGAAAAAGAGTTATTAGCCGTAGTCTGGGCAACCAAGTACTTCCGACCATATCTATTTGGAAGAAAATTTAAAATTACATCCGATCATAAACCACTAGTTTGGTTAGACAATTTTAAAGAACCTAATATGAAATTGCAAAAATGAAAAATACATCTTAGTCAATATGATTGTGGTATGAATTACATTAAAGGAAAGGAAAATTATGTAGCAGACGCCTTATCTAGGCTACCTAAAAAAGAATCAAATAATGAACAACTAGAAGAACCATTTAAAAACAAAGATGATTTACAAATGAAAGATGCTACAATTCATAGCGCCCAAGAAGACAATGGCAATTGAATTCAGATTACAGAGCGTCCAATTAATGTTTTCAGTCACCAATTAATATTTGAAAAGGGAAATGAAGATAGTAATGAATTAGTCCGGTATTTTAATAAAACAATTAATACAATAAAATATAGTAACATGACGGAACGTACAGCAAAAGACATTATTCTTAAATTTGTATGTGGACACAATTTTATAATGTACATAAATAATGACGACGATTTCGCAATATTTCAAAGGGTTTTCATGGAACTAATTAAACCAAATTTGGGAACCAAATTAATGAAAACATCAGTTTCTTCCTAATATATCTACCTACTAAAATTTTCACGAGAAAGTAATTTATATTCATAAGAAAACTGTTCATCAAGGTATTAAAAAAACAAATGACGATTTTAAAGGTAAATACTATTTTCCAGATGCACAAAAATAAATCCAAAATATAATTAACAAATGCGATATTTGTAATTTATGCAAGGCAGAATATAGAAAAGTTGTATTAACATTTGCAAAAACCCCTGAAAGTAAAAATATCCGTGAGAAATATGTAATTGACTATTATTTTATTGATCAAAGAAAATTTTTAACTTGTATTGATATCTATTCAAAATTTGTTTCAATTATAGAAACTCATACCACAGATTGGATCGAAAGTAAAAAAGCATTACTTAAAATATTTAATATGTTAGGTAAACCAAAAATAATAAAAATGGATCAAGATCCCGGATTAGAATGCAAATCATTACAAAAATGGTTAGAAAAAGAAAATAATGAGATCGAAATTACTAGTAGCAAGAATGGTACAAAACAGAAAAAATTTTACAAAAAGATGAAAAACACTGGCAGGAAATAAATAGGGGTCACAAAGTAATAAAACACAAAAGTAAATTTAAAAAACTTAAAAATCGCAATTTTTCTCGTTATTCCAGAAATGTTGAAAATTCTGATTCTGATATTGAAAGTGGTAATAATAGTACTGTGGCAACCCTAAGTGCTTACCATAGCACAATCGAACTCGAAATCCTATGGGAGTATCGATATCGCTGAAGGCCCTCTCTAAAAACACAACCTTTTCTGCGTCTCACGACATCGACAGCCTCATCCACTAGCAACGCTTTTGTTATTTTTCATTAGTTTTTAAGCAAATATATAGTGAATAAATGAACATTAAATTGGTGACCCCGACGCGATCACTATATAGACGCGAGTACCGGTGCTTACAATGGCAAACAACGACACCACACAAGACGACGCCGACGTCTTTCACGATACCGTTACTCGAATTGCCGACGCCATCGTCAACCAACCAGGCACAGGCAAGTACGAAAACTTAAAGTCGTGCATTTTGGAACGCTTCTGCGAAAGCGAGCAGAAGAAAATCCAGAAGTTGATTTCGGAAACTGACCTTGGTGACAAGCGCCCCACACAACTGCTCAACGAGTTAATCGCACTCGCCGCAAACAAAGTTGACGAAACTTTCTTAAAAGCACTGTGGCTGCAGCGCCTACCAACACAAGTGCAAGCGATCTTGCAAGCATCGGACGCCTGCCTAGCAGATTTAGCTAAGTTGGCAGTCAAAGTCATGGAAGTCTCATCATGGAATTTTCATCATATACACGACTTCAGGCTTGTGTTGGTACCACAGCAAATTTGGCAACGCCACGAAAAAATGTCGCCAACCGTGCTCGTTTTCCTCCGAACCAAAAAACTAAAACAGTCTTCGGATTCGGCGGACAAATTCGAAGAAAACCACAACACAATTGCCCGCCTCGCCATCAACGACAATTACTCCAAAACTCAATTTCTCATCGACACCGGCGCCGACATTTCAGTGATGCCACCCTGCAGAATCGCAAAAACTATGCTCACTCCAAAGCTTCTTTTCGCCGCCAATGGTACGAAGATACAAACCTATGGAGAAAAACGCATAACAGTGTCGCTGGGATTGGGACGAAACTTCGTTTGGACCTTCGTATTAGCTGACGTCAACTGCGCTATCATTGGAGCTGATTTCCTACAACATTTCGACTTACTCGTCTATATGAAACGACGCAAACTCATCGATCGAGCTACGCTGCACGAATCAACGTAAAATCAACGCGATTTTATCCTACGACACGAGCAACCAATACGCTAGGTTGCTTCACGAATACCGCGATCTCGCAACGATCAACTCGAACCGGCTGCCAGCAGAGTCCGAAGTAACGCACTTCATCTCGACCAACGGCCCGCCTACTCACGCCCGCGCCCGACGACTAGCGCCCGACAAACTCAAAGCCGCACAAACTTTTCAGCGTCACATAAACAACGTAATACAGGATCACGACTTTGTTTTCGCATACATCGACGACATTCTGATCGCTTCAGAATCCGAGGAGCAGCACGAGACACACCTCCGTACGACCCTTGACCGCCTTCGAAAGGCACATCTCACCGTAAACTATGAGAAGTGCCAATTTGGTAAATCACAACTCACGTTCCTGGGACATGACATCAGCCAGCACGGTTTGAAATCATCCGAAGCCAAAGTGGAAGCCATTCGACACTTTAAAAAACCGCTTATAGCTAAAGATTTAAAAAAGTTTCTGGGTGCTGCTGATAACCAACACATACTCCAGACGCTAATTCAAGGCAATAAAAAGAACGACAAAGCCCCGATTCTCTGGTCTACAGAAGCCGACCACGCATTCGACGCCTGCAAGAACGAGCTTGCAAACGCTACGTTGCTGAACTACATGGCACCTAACTCGCAATTAACACTAACCACCGATACCTCCGATGATGCCATGGGTGCCGTGTTACATCAGATTGTCAACGAGCAGACGCAACCACTGGGTTTCTTCTCCAAGAAATTCACACCGACGCAAAAGAAGTACAGCACCTACGATAGAGAACTGACTGCCATCTATCAGGCCATTTTGCACTTCAAGTTCGCATTGGAGGGCAGAAACTTTATAATTTTCACCGACCACAAGCCGCTGATGTACGCTTTCAATCAAAACAGCGAGAAAGCATCACCGCGACGCGCGCGCCAACTGGATTTCATCAGCCAATTCAGTACCGATATCCGGCAAATCACAGGGGAGGAAAACAACGTGGCTGAGACGAGATGGCACTGGAACAGGAAAACGACGACGAACTACAATCGCTACTCAATTCTGATCCAGAAAATACCATCTCACTAACCAAATTATCTCTTTCAGGCTCAAACAAGCAATTGTACTGCCACGTCGCCAATAACCAGATACGCCCGTTCATGCCCAGATGTCTTCGCCAAACCGTGATTCAAGCCCTGCATTCGCTGAGCCATCCAGGAGTTAAGGCGACGAATAAATTGGTCGGCAAACACTATGTTTGGCCCCACATGGCGAAGAATGTGGCCAAAATCGTACGCTCTTGCATCCCGTGTCAAAAAGCTAGAATCCAACGACACACAAAATCGCCACTGGGAGAGTTGCCGCCAGCGACGCCCGTTTCGAACACATCAATATCGACATCGTTGGCCCACTGCCATCATCGAACGGATACCCATACTGCCTCACGTGTATCGATCGCTTCTCAAGATGTCCCGCAGCAATCCCTTTAGTCGACATCACAGCACAATCGGTGGCCAACGCTCTGATTTCGGGCTGGTTCGCTCTGTACGGAATCCCTCTCCACATCATAACAGATTTAGGCCGACAATTTGAGTCCACACTTTTCCAAGCGCTCGCCAGAATTTGCGGTTTTAAGCACCTGCGCACGACGGCGTACCACCCACAAGCCAACGGGATGATCGCCTGCACCACAAGCCTGCACTTAATCCTCCTAGGCCTACGTACAACAGTTAAAAGGGACATTTTGCACCCGGATTTAAACCATTGTACCCACGTCTTCGTCAGAGTGGATCGAGTCAAAACCCCTCTAGAAGCAAACTACGAGGGTCCGTTCAAAGTGCTAGCAAAGCACGACAAGTACTTTACACTCAAAGGACATACAAAAGACAACAAGGTGTCTATCGACAGACTTAAACCGGCATACATCTTCCAAAACGAATCTCCCTCGACTCAAGAGAAAAAGACTGCGCCAACTGCCCAGCCAACAAGTTATCAAGATCAGGACGACGAGTCAGATTCCCAGCAAAGTATCTTTCCTAACAGGAACTCTAGGAGGGGGGTACTGTGGCAACCCTAAGTGCTTACCATAGCACAATCGAACTCGATATACTATGGGAGTATCGATATCGCTGAAGGCCCTCTCTAAAAACACAAACTTTTCTGCGTCTCACGACATCGACAGCCTCATCCGCAGCTAGCAACGCTTTTGTTATTTTTCATTAGTTTTTAAGCAAATATATAGTGAATAAATGAACATTAAAGTACCATGGACTCGATAACATTAATAACTGCTCAACAAATTAGTATTGTCCCAGTTACTTCAAAAAATGGCTATTTACTATTGAATACAGGAACTATAAAAATACCTGTTAATTACGAACACCACATGATAGAAATAAATCAAACAAAAATATTAAATACATACCAAGAATTTATAAAATATGAAAACAAAAAAGAGTTAGAAATAAAATTAAATAATATAAAAGAAAATATGATAGAAAATTCAGAATTTAATGAAATCATTGGTATAATAAATAAACATACAGAAGACATAAATAAATTAATACGGGAAGAAGAGGAAAATGAGGCCTTGCTCCTTTTTAGATACTCTTTACACACTTTTCTAGAATACATTGAAGATTTACAAATGGGGTTTTAGTTAACAAGAATTGGAATATTTAATCCTAAAATATTGAAACATGAACATGAACAGTTAGATGACATTAATGAAGAAAAATTATTATTAATAAAGACATCAGCTTGGATATGCAGTCAAACCAAAAATACTTTTATTTTAGCCCATATACCAACATCTTTTAATGAAACTCAAAAATACAGAATAATTAAATATCTGGATAATATATGCCGCCAAATTGACATAAATATTCATAAATTTGAATATTTTATGAATAATAATAAAAGTGTTTATTATTTGGAAAATTCTGCAAATCCTTTAGTGGATGTAATGGATCAAAAATATTTAGTAACTGACCAATGTATTTCAAAGATCCTTACAAATCAATTAGCAATTTGTCAACACACTTTGTCAACACAAGATTTACAAATGGGGATTCAGTTAACAAGAATTGGAATATTTAATCCTAAAATATTGAAACATGAACATGAATAGTTAGATGACATTAATGAAGAAAAATTATTTTTAATTAAGACATCAGCTTGGATATGCAGTCAAACCAAAAATACTTTAATTTTAGCCCATATACCAACATCTTTTAATGAAACTCAAAAATACAAAATAATTAAATATCTGGATAATATAGGCCGCCAAATTGACATAAATATTCATAAATTTGAATATTTTATGCATAATAATAAAAGTGTTTATTATTTGGAAAATTCTGCAAATGCTTTAGTGGATGTAATGGATCAAAAATATTTAGTAACTGACCAATGTATTTCAAAGATCCTTACAAATCAATTAGCAATTTGTCAACACACTTTTATTTCAGAAAAAGAATTTATAAAATACATTGAACCAAATATTGTAATAACATATAATTTAAGTAAAACGCAAATTAACCAAAATGGTAAATTATTTAATAAAATAATTGAAGGAAATAATATTATACAATTAAGCCAATCTACACTTGAAATAAGAAATATCAAATTCACTACTTCAAAGAATATAAATGAATATTGTCGCGGATCGATTATCGATAGTTAGTATTTAAGTAGAATTTTGTTATTGTGCACTCGTGAAGAGGTTGGGCACACTAGGATATAAAATAATGGCGCGTGTGGTGAATTTGTCGTTGTTGTGATAGAGTGTGGGAGGTTAAACTGCGGTAAGCTTTGTTATTTATTATTCTTTCTTACCCTAATATGTATCCCCATAGAATGAAACATAAGTTGTACGCATACACATTGGCTTGTGTTTTGGAAGCGGGTTGCCCCATCGCCGCCGTACATTTGTTTAAGGCATCTCCCACACGAGAGACGACAGGCGCTTTTATTCGCAGTCAGGCGACTGGCGACATTGTTTTGGAACAACACCCTGGTGAGAGGATCGATATTGCCTGGACGACATGATGCACCATTCGCCCAGAAGGAGTCCCCGACTGAACGAGGGACAGAATATCGCACCGCAAGTAGATGGCAGCGTTTTGGACCCGCAACCTAGTGTAGGGGCGTCGCAAGCCGGCGGCCGAGGCAGTGAAGCCCCGGCATCATCAGCGCAGCTGGCAGCATCTGGAGCCACCAGGAAACCGAAGGTGGCCGACCTCATGGATAGGATCGCCGAGTTGGAGAAGGAGTTGGAACGCGCTCGCAGCGCTAATATGGAACGCACTGACCCCGTTATGTCGAGTGAGGTTGGGGTAGGTCAGCCGCCATTTGCAATCGGCCTGACCGTACCCAACGCGACAAGTGTTTATCATGCGGCGTCAGAGAGACCGCCATCCTGGAGCGGATCTCAAACGGTACCGTGTACCACGAGGATTAATCAAGCATCGCCATTTTGCGCTACCGGCACTACTGTTCCAGCGCATGGTTTCGGGCTACAGAATGAAGTGGCCGGTGGAACATCGGTACGTGCGCCTTCTCCTGGAGACGGTGCTTGGGCGACGAGCATTGGAGGAACTGCACGCTGGACGCCACGAAAGCTTCCTGAACAGCCTACGTTCGGAGGGAAGCCAGAGGACTGGCCCATTTTCTACTGCGCGTTTACGGAGACGACGCAAGCGTATGGTTGTACGGACTTGGAGAACAACCAAAGGCTACTGAAGGCGCTAAAGGACGACGCGCGTGAGACGGTGAAGTCATTGTTGATTCACCCCAGCAATGCGAATGCAGCGGTGGAGCAGCTGCGATTCAGATACGGTCGACCGGAGCAACTAATACGCAGCCAGCTCAACAGCATTCGAGATGTGCCTGCAATTACGGAGCACAACCTGGGAAAGCTCGTCGCATTCGCCACCCATGTCAGCAACCTCAAGGCTTTCCTACAATCAGCAAAGGCGGAGCAGCACCTGGGTAACCCTATGCTGATGGAAGAGCTTGTGGCCAAGCTCCCAATAAGCAAACGAGTGGACTGGGCAAGGCACGCTGCAACTATTCAGCCCTATCCGACGATTGTGGACTTCAGTTCGTGGTTGATGGAACTAGCCAACGTGGTCTGCGTGGTGGCGAACATTGATGGAAGGGAGCCAAAGCGTCGATTGCTTCATGCCAGCGTCGACCGAGAGCAGGACGAGCAACAGGAGAGCTGCCACAGGAATTGTCCAATTTGTGAAGGCCTTGGACAACATGCAGTTCGGGACTGCCAACGATTTATTGGAGCCACACCTACAGAGAGGTGGAGACTCGCAAGAAGACATCGCCTATGCTTCATGTGCTTGCAAAGCGGGCATATGACTGGATCCTACGCTGCGTCAGAAGAGTGCCCCGTGAATGGATGCAGGAGGAAGCATCACCGTCTTCTTCATGAGGAAAACAATGAAGGCTTCAGGAGACCGCCACAGCGAGGCGGCAATTGGAGAGGCTACAACCGGCAGGCAGCCGGACCGAGGGAAGGCGTCCAAGTGAATGAAGGAGCAGCCTCATCCGTGGATGCCTCTGCGACACCGGAGAGAAATTTGAGCTGTGTCGACGAGGACCGAGAACGACTTCTGTTCCGTGTATTGCCGGTGACGCTATACGGAGGTGGGAAGCAGGTGGACACGTACGCTCTTCTGGATGAAGGTTCTTCGGTGACGATGGTCGACAACGAGCTGGTTGCAGAGCTAGGCGTACAAGGAGTACGTCGTCAGCTGAACGTTCAATGGTTCGGAGGGCCACAAGAGAGCCTACTAACGTGGTACGTCTGGAGATCAGTGGAGCAGGCAAGTCCTCCCGACATGTGCTGAGGAACGTCTATGCCATTTCGAACTTGAGTCTGCCGATGCAGAGCCTGCACAGAAGGGATGTTAGGAGCGTGAACAAGGACGCTCAATTACCAATGAAGCCCTACGTAAATGCAGTGCCGAAGCTGCTTATTGGTTTGGACCATGGGCATCTAGGACTGCCGTTGAAAACGAGACGGTTTGCCAGCGAGGGACCGTACGCGGCCGCAACCGAATTAGGATGGGTTGTTTTTGGGCCTGTAGAAGGACGACGAGACACGCCATCACCGAGGTCTTGTCTGCTAGCCACGTCGTTGGATGATAACGTGGAACGGATCGTCGAGGACTACTTCGAGATCGAGAACTTCGGTGTGAAGGCGGCGCCAGCGGCCGCAGCCAGCGACGACGTGAGGGCTCAGAAGATCTTGGAGGATACTACGGTGCGAGTTGGCCGCCGATACCAGACAGGATTATTGTGGAAGACGGATAACGTTGTGCTGCCACGTAGTTATGATATGGCGTACAATAGATTGGTCAACATCGAGAAGAAAATAAAGCGAGATGGGCAGTTCGCCCAAGAGTATTCACGGATTGTCAATGATTATGTCGACAAGGGATACGCTCGGCGTCTGGAACGGCAGGAGATCGGTTCGGAAAGCGATAGAACATGGTACTTGCCGCATTTTGGAGTGGAGAATCCCAACAAGCCAGGGAAGATCCGATTAGTATTCGACGCAGCGGCACGAGTTGGAGGAGTATCGCTGAATTCTGCGCTGAGCAAGGGGCCGCAACACTATAAGGCCTTGGCATCTATCCTCTTCCATTTTAGGGAAGGTGCCGTCGGAGTCTGCAGCGACATTAAGGAAATGTTTCACCAGGTGCTGATCCGACCCGAGGATAGATGTGCGCAACGATTTCTGTGGAGAGATGGGAATGACCAACGGGACCCCGACGTCTACGAGATGTGCGTGATGACCTTTGGAGCAGCATGCTCACCGAGTGCGGCGCACCATGGGAAGCCAGTGAATGCCAAGCGATTCCTGGATTCGGATCCCAGAGCAGTCAAGGCCATCGTGGACTACCACTACGTGGATGACTATGTGGACAGCTTCGCCACAGAGAGCGAAGCGATCGAAGTATCTAGCAGAGTGAAGAAGATACATGCAGAAGGCGGTTTTGAGCTTTGCAAGTTCTCGTCCAGTTCGCCTACAGTGGAGAGGATGCTTGGACCCAGTGATCACGCCCAGAGTATTGGATGGGGTGAGGCCGAGCAAAAGATTTTGGGAATGCGGTGGCAGCCAGCCACGGACGACTTCAGGTTTCGCGTGAAGTACCACAAAGTCGCCCCCGTCATGTCCGATGGGAAGAGAATTGCCACAAAAAGGGAATTCTTGAGTATGGTCATGTCAACGTTCGACCCCTTGGGATTCCTGTGTTGTCTAATGATAACAGCGAAGTTGTTGCTGCGAGAGGTCTGGAGGAGGAAGATCTCATGGGATGAACCACTACCGGCTGAGATGTACAACGCCTTTATGGACTGGCGTAAAGAGATGGAGAAAGTGGAACGTTTTCGGAGCCCACGTCACTACTTTGGATCCGGACTGGTGAAGACTATCGAGATGCACGTATTTGTGGATGCGAGTCAGTCGGCATTCGCATCAGTGGTCTACTGGAGGATCACGTATGAGGACGGCGACGTGCAAGTGAGGTTCGTGTGCGCAAAGACGAAGTGTGCACCGATGCGAACGATGACGATTCCACGGTTGGAGCTGCAGGCAGCAGTTCTAGGAACGAGGTTGATGGACACAGTCAGACAGGACCATAGTGTGGCCATTGCAGAGACTGTGCTATGGACGGATTCGAAGACAGTGCTGCGTTGGATTGGCAGCACACACCGGCGCTACAAGCAGTTCGTAGGGAACAGAGTAGCCGAGATTCTGGAGTCGACGAATGTGGCCCAATGGAGATGGCTACCATCCGCCGACAACGTGGCAGATGATGCAACGCGAGCGCAACGCAGCGTGGACCTAAGCGAGGAGTCACGCTGGTTAAGAGGACCGGAATTCCTGAGGAGACCAGCGGGCAGCTGGCCAGGAACTGCACCCACCGACGAAGCGGATGCAGAAGACGAAGAGGAGATGCCGGGTGAGTTCGTGCTTGTTGGCGCGAGTGACCCGTTTATATCGCTGGAGAGATTCTCAAGCTACAGGCGATTGCTGAGGACTACGGCCTGGGTCCTAAGGTTCATACGTCGATGCCGTGGACAACGAGACGAGCTGGAGAACTACGGCCTCAATGTAGCTGAGTGTGATGCAGCTGAGGACTTGTTATTCCGTAGAGCACAACGTGAGGCGTTCCCCGATGAGGTGCAGGCCGCAGAGAAGGGCTTGGACGTCGCTAAAGGAAGCGACATATGTGGACTGGCGCCATACCTAGATGGCAATGGAATCCTGCGAGCGTATGGCAGGATCGATGCGGCGCTATGTATACCTTACAGCGCCAGGAGGCCAGTGATCCTCTCCCACCGGCATGGTCTCACGGAGATGATTGTGCGCGGCGCCCATGTGAGGATGAAGCATCAAAACGTGGATGCTACGATGGCGGAGATCCGGACCAGGTTCTGGATTACGAGACTGCGGAGAGTGCTTCGTAATGTGATCTCGGGATGCAGCGAGTGTAAGCTGCACAGAGCACGGCCGATGCCGCCGATTATGGGACCCCTGCCAGATTATCGTTTGGACGCCTATGGCTGGCCGTTTAAGAGCACAGGCCTCGACTACTTTGGGCCGCTGCTAGTGACCGTTGCTCGGCACCAGGAGAAACGGTGGGTGGCCTTGTTTACCTGCCTGACGACCAGGGCGATTCATCTGGAACTGGCACATGACCTGTCGACTGATTCCTGCATACTTGCAATCAGGAATTTCATCTGCCGTCGAGGGCCTGTACATAGACTGTCCAGCGACAATGGCAGGAACTTCGTTGGAGCAGACAGAGAGGCCAAGAGATTTGCGGAGATCTTCGAACCCGAGAGGATCCAGTCGGAGCTGTCAAGCAAAGGGATTGAATGGACCTTCAACTGCCCAGCGAACCCGTCAGAGAGCCACACAGTGAAGGAAGTGGCGCCGAAGGAGCACGTCCTGGAGAGTTTCCTGATAGAGGCGGAGAATGTCGTTAATTCTCGTCCTCTCACCCATTTGCCAGTGAGTGCGGACCAGGAAGCCCCTCTCACACCCAATGATCTCCTCAAAGGAGCAGCTTGCCCACCGGATACCCCCGGCCTGGATGGAGGCATCGTCAAGGAAGGAGCTACGCGGAGGAGGTGGGTCTTGGAGTACCTACCCACGCTGACACGGAGAGAGAAGTGGTGCCGCAGAGAGAAGCCAATTCAACGAGGAGACATTGTCTTCGTTTGCGATCCAGCCATTCCGCGTCGAGACTGGCGGAAAGGCGTCGTGGAGGAGACCTTTGCTGGAACGGATGGTGAGGTCAGACGAGCCCGCGTTAGGATCATGGATGGAGATCGGACCCGCTGGATAATGCGCCCCGCTTCAAAGTTGGCGGCTTTGGATTTGAGTGAAGAAGTTCTTCACGGAGGTGGGGATGTCGCGGATCGATTATCGATAGTTAGTATTTAAGTAGAATTTTGTTATTGTGCACTCGTGAAGAGGTTGGGCACACTAGGATAGAAAATAATGGCGCGTGTGGTGAATTTGTCGTTGTTGTGATAGAGTGTGGGAGGTTAAACTGCGGTAAGCTTTGTTATTTATTATTCTTTCTTACCCTAATATGTATCCCCATAGAATAAAACATAAGTTGTACGCATACACATTGGCTTGTGTTTTGGAAGCGGGTTGCCCCATCGCCGCCGTATATTTGTTTAAGGCATCTCCCACACGAGAGACGACAAATGTAAAATAATATTGTCAAGTACCAATGTAACTCTACATGAACCAACACCAATTTTAAAACTTAAAGAATCATTAATCAATCAACAAAAACAAGATATTGTCTACAAATGGATTGTATTTATAAGCCTAATACTTGAAGTTGTAAGCATAACAATTTATAAGGAAAGGAAAGGATGGAAAAATTTCCATAAGGAAATTTTTGTTGAATTCAACAAGGATGTTGACATTTCTAAAGGAGGGGCGAGTAGTATATCCGCAAAACACTTAATGTATCTGCAAACACCCTAAATAAAACCAGTATACCCCGCCATACCTATAAAATCATATATAAACAACATTCCAGAGCATACTGTGGGAATAATTCAAATAGGCTAGACACAAACCCTTTCCTATAGCATTATCATTGGCATCCAGACATAAACATAGACATAAACCATTCACACGCCTTTATCGACGACAGTAGACGTAAACATCAATCTCCTTTTGCTCCAAATTCATAAACAAGTGCCCTTCCTGGGAACCTACATGTCAGTATAAAACTCTGACCAATCAAAACTATTCAACCAAAGTCCATCTATGCTGCCAGCGTAGCTGTCACCGATAAAAGCTATAGTTATAAGAAAATTGAATTTGTAAAATCAGTTTATAATCAACGATCAATCCATATCCTATTGGATATCTTTATAACTCATTCTTGATATTAAAAAATAAAATTTATAAAATAAAAATCTTAATTTTTATTTTTTTATTTTAAATCGGGAATTAAAATATATAATTTGTATGCTATCCTAGCTTCACAGGTGCTAACGAAATCGCCAGATATAAGCGATATATCAAAAGTTTCGTTATCTCAAGGGCTATCTCAAGGGCTAATGAGCAAATTTTAAAAACCTTTTTTTTTCTTAAAAAAAATGTATTTTTCGTGTATTTTCTGTATTCACTATTAAGACATTTGGTGTAAAAGAAAGGGAAATACGTATTTAAAAAACCATTTCAAGCGGGTAAAGCACGTTTTAATATATTTATTGATTATAAAGTTATAAATTTTTTATGATAGTAACAAACATTTTGAATTTTTTTCAGGTTTGCCAAGACAGGATTGTTAAAACAGACAACCAGACAAACCGCCTTCATTTGGAATAAGCTGTAAAAATCCATTTCTTGAATAACTTCTAAAAGAAATGTCGGATTGGGTCAGGAATAGAATGCCAATATATTCTATCTGTGTTCTATCTGCCCCAATTTAGTGATATAAAATTTGTTTACTTTCACCCTAATTTCTCCCAAATCAAACGACTTTTGAAAAATGTTTGGAAATGTATCTAATGTTGGGACTTGTGCCAGCATCGAATAGAGTAATTATTACTAATTAATTGTCTCAGTGTAACTAGCCGCAGCGGTCCTTTAATTGCCTGTCATCAGCTGTTCCATATTCTTTGGTCCTCCCAGATTCGCATGAGCTTTGTTGTTCTTGGGTAGCGCATGCCCTTTGGGAGCTTTGGTGAAGCTTCTGCGCAAGCTCTTAGTTTATGCACATGTGTATTCGGATTTGTTTGGAGCGGCCGCTGCCTTTGTTTTGGGGTTAAATTGACCCATAATAAATTGTTATATAAATTGAACCTCGTTTTATTAATTCGGCCGCTATCAAAACGCTGATATCTCAAGATCTAATTAAAACTAAAGCAATGGCGTATCATTCATTCAGATCGGATGCCTAAAGAAAATTTTTATTTCTTCGGCTATATAAAGAGTCTCCTCGCTCACGCCAAGGGATGCACGGACTGCCGTTCCATTAGTATATAAATCACCAACTTCTTGCTAAACCTTTCTCTTCTTTTGGCATTGTAAACAGAACAATTCCTTTTTATGTTGCAGTGCAATGGATCAGTGAAAAAAATTATAAGTTATAACCTTCAATAATGAATTCGTTTTTGAGTTCATTGATTGTATTTGGGGATTGCTCAGAAAATTCGGGGTCGCTTATTTTTAATAAAACTATCATAATTATTGTGGGTATATACCACTAGATCTTATCAAGATCGTTTGCTTGACTTAGTTCTCTCTTTGTTATGCACTTATTGTGCATTAAGTGTATGCTTTATTCAGTGTATATCCACACAAAATTATGACAATTATTAAGAATAAAATAGTTGTTAAATAGGGATCGATATTGGTTGATTCTATTTTATTAATAAAATTTGCAGTGGAATCCACTGTTTTTGTATCGATTAATTGTATTTATATTATTATTTTTGCTTAATTATATCTCTTTTTTTACAACTTTCTGCCTATTTGTTTGTGTAGCGTTGCGGGATATAATGCTATTGGGCGGAAAGAGTTTCGCTCAATTTTACAATGTTTTAATATATATTAGTTGCAGCACCGTTATTATCCGACATCGTATTAGCACAGCGAGTTTCGGTTTTGCACACACTACGACCAAATTGCAAGTGTAACTGCCTGCGTCGTCCCTTCTTCTTTATATCCTTACCACCGAATCACACTCGACGACGGCGACACTACACTGTCGCCCTGCTAAAACGACATTTCTTAAATCGACAACACACACACACACAGAACCAATCACAGTCCAATTAATGACTGTGCAATATTCCTATAAGGATGATATTAGCATACCCATACACTTATACCAACTTCCACACATTCTTAGTGTGCGCCGACACGGCCATCCTGACCATTACACTACCTCACGCAATTTTTCCAAAATTGGTTTGTTACCATTCAAACTTATAACACTTATTCAAATATAACTTCTCATATCTCATCTAACGTTATAATTTTCATTACAAATTACATCTTCATGTTTCTGTGTTTTCTTTGTTAACTAATACAAATTCTTTTCTTTGAGACCTTATATTTTCTCTACCTATTAGCTCATTTTTACATTATCATTAACCATTCAGCTTTTACTGCATGTTTGCTTGGCCTCTATGAAGTATATTTTTTTTGGCTTTAAGTTTCAGTTTATGTTTGAGCTTCATAAAATAAAGAACTCTTATATCAAAACTCCGGCACAAGCCGTAAAAGTCAATTCACTTGTAAAATTGGTTACTCAGCCTCAAGGGCGTAACAACGGAGTTAGTAACTCCCACCATAACTTCCAGCAAGAAGGAAGAACCCTAGGCAACCGCCAGGGACAATCATATTACCCGCAACTGCAGACATCCTTTCCAGCAACGGACCAAATAATTTAATTAATTTATACACACACACACATATCGTTAAGTTCCACAAATGTAAATTTTCTGTAATACCAATTAGACAGTGAAACTGACAAGAACATAAAACTCTACAGTCTACTGCTCATTCGTTTCTTTGGTTGGGGATCATTGTTTGGTCCTTCGCAATCGGATTTGTTTTGAAGTTTTCTGTGCATTGGCTCACATTTGTAATTGTGTTTCGGCATGGAACAATTAAAAGCATCGAGCCACTGCAAACATATCTAGACCTGAAGAAGGAGACGTCATCGTGGCGAATTCAGCTAGTGCTCAAATGGTAGGGGCATCAGCTCAAAGCGAATTGCCTAAAATTCAAATTAAACGGTTCGCTGGAAATTATTCAGAGTGGCCAGCTTTCAAAGACATTTACGAGAGCATAAATCACAACAAGGCGAATTTGACAAATACGCAAAAATTTCATAATTCGAAATCTTCTCTGATTGCCGAGGCGGCGAATCTGGTACGGCATTTGGCTAATACGGATTCAGCTTACCAAGAAAAAACCGTTGAAGCCGACATGGGGCCACAATCCTCATTAAGGGGAGGGTGGTCCACAAAGACAGCCTTAGGTAGGCCGAGCAGGACTATATTATCCCTCGCCTGATAATTTTTTAATTTTTTAGTATCCATGTTTTCTAGCCATTTGGCATAAGTTGGCATAGCCGGCAAACACTGCATATTTGCGTGGCCGCTATGAAATATATTTTTGTTAGCTTTAAGTTTAAGTTTATGTTTGAGCTTCACACAAAAAGAACTTTTATTTCAAAACTCCGGCACAAGCCGTAAAAGTCAATTCACTTGTAAAATTGGTTACTCAGCCTCAAGGGCGTAACAACGGAGTTAGTAACTCCCACCATAACTTCCAGCAAGAAGGAAGAACCCTAGGCAACCGCCAGGGACAATCATATTAGCCGCAACTGCAGACATCCTTTCCAGCAACGGACCAAATAATTTAATTAATTTATACACACACACACATATCGTTAAGTTCCACAAATGTAAATTTTCTGTAATACCAATTAGACAGTGAAACTGACAAGAACATAAAACTCTACAGTCTACTGCTCATTCGTTTCTTTGGTTGGGGATCATTGTTTGGTCCTTCGCAACCGGATTTGTTTTGAAGTTTTCTGTGCATTGGTTCACATTTGTAATTGTGTTTCGGCATGGAACAATTAAAAGCATCGAGCCACTGCAAACATGTCTAGACCTGAAGGAGGAGACGTCATCGTGGCGAATTCAGCTAGTGCTCAAATGGTAGGGGCATCAGCTCAAAGCGAATTGCCTAAAATTAAAATTAAACGGTTCGCTGGAAATTATTTAGAGTGGCCAGCTTTCAAAGACATTTACGAGAGCATAATTCACAACAAGGCGAATTTGACAAATACGCAAAAATTTCATAATTTGAAATCTTCTCTGATTGCCGAGGCGGCGAATCTGGTACGGCATTTGGCTATTACGGATTCAGCTTACCACACTGTGTGGAAGCGACTTAATGAAAGATATTATCGTCCACGGCACATCGTGAATTGGAAGAGTTTATGAAGCTGCAAACAACAACAAAGTCAGATACAACAACATTACGAAATACCCAAGGATAGGATGTCGGGTCAAGCTGCCGCCGGAAAGAAGTTCGCCCGCTCTATTCTCGTCGCCCGCTCTCGTGCATTCGATCGGCCTCATGCATCTGCCGTCATGCGCTAGCGTTTGTCTCGCTCTCTCGCGGGATATTTTGGTCGCTCCGCAGCATCAAGCGTTGAGCCGCGCACATTATTCTAATTCGGTCGTCAACCCTACTCAGTCACATATATAAATGTATCATTTGTAGAAACGCCAAAACAATTAAATAAATTGTATCAATATCTATAAATCGAACTGTGCTTATTTTTATTAAAGGCAATAGAACACAAAAATAAAGCTACCGAAAACGCTCAGTAACTAAACATTTGGTGACACCGACGTGAATGTGCTTAGGAAAATTTGAGCCGCTGCGCAGCTTAAAATATATAAACATAAACAAATTAAAAATCATTATTCGGTTTGTGATTTGTGCGCGAAATATTAGCATCTGATGATACATACATACATACGCTGTTTGTTTACGCATACGCATACCTGTTTACACGCTGTTTACACCTTTATAATATAATATATAATACTCCTATATAAAGTTTATATAGAAGTTGCACAGTGGGTCGCGAGCTGACAATAAATAAATGATAATATTTTCGTTGCGAAAAGAAATCCACTTTTAGATTGTGATTGAGAACCCTCAAGGAACCCTCATTGAAAAAATTGGAGAAATTTCCGGAGGCGATGATAAATGTGCGGCTTAGCGAATTGTAAAGCATCGTCGAGGATTTCAAGAGAGCAATGCGTCAAGCTGCCGTGTGTGTGGACGCAGACATCCTAGTCTGCTGCATTTTGGTTGCAATTCGCCAGTTCAAGGCCAGCACCCCTCTCCCGAGGTTTCCACATCTAGCGACGCTATTTCTGGTTCAGCGTCCAGAATCGTTTTAGATCGAAGGATCGTTTTGGTGATGTTGCTAGCCACTGCCGATATTCTGGTTAGGAACCGCTCCGGAGTTCTACTGCTCTGCCGAGCGCTGCTCGATTCTGGCTCGCAGGTGCATCTAGTCACTTCAAGGCTGGCGGACCAGCTACAGATGCGGAAGAAAAGGTCTCCGGTGACTGTATCCGGTATAGGAGGCGCAGGGTTCTTTACAGATGGGTTTACTGTGCAAGTCAGCTTGCAATCCCAATGCTCTGTCTACTCTGCGCAATTAACTGCGATCGTAGCCTCCAACATCACGGACCTTCAGCCCAATTGTGCATTGGACGTCAGCTCTTGGAAAATTCCCGTCAATGTAGAGCTAGCGGATCCTCATTTTCACCAGCCTCAGCCAGTGGCTTTGCTAATTGGAGCTGGATTATTTTACGAGCTGCTTTGTGTCAGACGGAGCCGGTGAAGGTGGAGTCTCGTCGCAGTTTTGTTTCAAAGCCAAAGAAGAAGCGCTTCCTCCAGGTGCTCAGCGAGAAGTATAAATATTAAAGACACCATCGTCACTTCGAGCAGCGCATCGAGAAGCGTCTTGCCGGGATCTGCACAGTGGTGGATAGTGTGATAGGTATATAACCTAGTGAGGATATGAAGCGCGGTTTGACTTTGGCAGCGAAATGGCTACCGAGATGCCGTCCGGAGCTACAAGGCGGACAGTCAACAAGTTGTGCTTGCTGCCCCTTCATAATGCTGTTCAAATTGCTACCGTCAGAGTATGTCGGTTGCGCTGCTGAGGATGGCGTCCGGAACTACAAGGCGGGCAGTCAAACAAATTTTGCTTGCTGCCCCTTCATAATGCTGTTGAATTCGTGATGTCACTTTCTTCTATATTTATGTATATTTATGTTATGGTCGCAGTCCCTTAAGTGGCGACACGTATCTTATATTATTAGATATATAGTCAGCCGATCCTTATAAAATTTGGCATATCAAATTATTTTGCCCAAAGAGGAATCCACTGAAACTCCCATCCTTCTAACTTGAAAAACAACGAAGTTATGGCATTTCCGATCAATCAGTTATATGGCAGCTATAGAATATAGTTGACCGATCCCGTTCCGACTTATATACTGCCTGCAAAGGAAAGAAGGGTGTGTGAAAAGTTTCAACTCGATAGCTTCAAAACTGAGAGACTAGTTTGCGTAGAAACAGGCATACGGACAGACGGACATGCTCATATCGACTCAGGAGGTGATCCTGATCAAGAATATATATACTTTATAGGGTCGGAGATTCTCCTGCGTTGCACACTTTTGACCAAAATTATAATACCCTCTGCAAGGGTATAAATATATCATTTGTATAAACGCCAAAACAATTAAATAAATGGTATCAATATCTATAAATCGAACTGTGCTTGTTTTTATTAAATGGGCTGTCCATATATTACGTAATCACGATTTCTGCGATTTTTGACCCCCTCCCATCCTTGGTAATCAAAAGTAATCATTTGATGAACATTATGAGTTATTGCATGCCGAGTAGCTGATTTTTGTGATGCAAAATACAACCCACACGTTTTGCATATGCGCTTTTGAAGTCGGCTTTGTACCGACGTACAATTCAAGTCGTAGGGAATCTAGAGTGAAAGTGGGGAGTGTTATATTATCACATTTAATATATAAAATTTAGACAAAGCTTACCTGCAAATATTTGTTGTGTTTATTTATTGATATCACGAGAGCTCTGCGTTGCATTAGGTCGAGAAAATTGCACTTCTCATTGTTCTCGGAAACCGTTATTTCAGAGACAACCTGAACAACTCTTATAGGAGGAGGGAAAAATCTGTCAGGTAGAATTTGAAGTAATCTACTTCTAAATTCTCCACAACATTCTTCAGAACGGCATTTCACAATTTGCAGAAAGTATTAACTCTCACGAACATGTTCTTGATACCAGTACTGATCTATGTCATCCAGTTCTGCATCTTCTTCGTTAGGTAGACAATATTTGGCAGTCACAGGAAAGTCATCGAGAACCATGTTGCCCCAAACTTTGGCCAATATTCTCCCCGCGAATTCAAAATTTTTTTTCTCTAAGTTGAAGTCTGTGGTTCTGCCTTGGTTATCCAAATGGCTCGACTCGGTTAAAAGCACTTTTTCCTGAAATAAAAATGGATTTTTCGATATAAATAAGCTGCTACTTACATAAACATTTTACCTGGAGCATTTGTGGCAACAAAAATTGCATCCAAATTGTATGCCTTAAAATGTTGTACTGCATGGGAAATAACCTTCCCATATCTGGGATTTTCATCAGGGCCACAATCGGAAGTTATAATACCCACAGGCTTGACTAGTCCTTCATCGGTCCCAGTTATTAATTTAAAAGACTCAAGCTTCACAATATTGCCGAAATCTCTAGCATGAGTTCCAGCAGTAGATGAAGAATGCTTTCCACTCCTTATGATATCCTTGTGATAATCTGCTTGGGCTCGACAAAGCTTTACCGGTACCCTTCTCACATGACATTTTCCTTCAATCGAGGATGAGCTTCTAGGCAATAGTCTTAGATAGGTTGCGCTTCTCGGCAAGTCGATTACGTAATATATGGACAGCCCCAAAGGCAATAGAACACAAAAATGAAGCTACCGAAAACGCTCAATAACTTAACAGGAACTAAGGAATTTCTAATTGCCACATCATCCCGTATTGGGTCGGAAACTTAGAGTGGTTTTCGGCGGCTCATATTAAGACGCCAAAGGCATGGCGTTAAAAGGCACGCTCTCGATCGGACCAAGTATTCAGCGAGACCTTTTTGCTGCGTGCTTGCGATTCCGTTTGTACAAATACGTCTTTTCAGTGGGCATAGTCAAGATGTTCCGTCAAATCTGTGCGAGCGAAAAACATAGATACTATCAGAGAATCGGTTGGAGAGAGGATCCGTCAGATCCTATCAAGCACTTCCAACTATGAACGGTGACGTATGGAACATTGTGCGCACTATTTCTAGAAGTCCGACTGCTATAGCAACTAGCTACTTACCTTAAGTTGAAAGATTTCTATGTCGTCGACATTCTCACTGAGCAAATAGTGAGGATGAGCTGAAACGCAACAGAAACGAACTGGTCCAACTGATGTCCTGTGCTTATCTAAAGCTCGGGAAATGGGTATCGAACACCAAACGTATCGAATCGGAGGATAACACGACTTCCTCACAATCATCAGTTAAAGTGCTCGGGCCGCATTGGCACCCTGGAGAGGGTGCCCTGCTGATCTAGACAACCTTCACAAGCTCCAGATACCACGCTTAGTTAAAAGCGACACACAGAAAATCGAACTGCATGGATTTTCAGAGCCATCCACCAAGGCGTATTCAGCGGTGGTAAACAGCCGAGTGGTTAACGACGATGGAACCATTTCGGTCGTCATACTTGCAGCAAAAACAAGGGTGGCACCTTTAAAGCTCTTTGTCTAAAGTCTTTGCCGCGCCTGGAACTATGTGGCGCACTTCAATTGAGTCAACATCTGCAATCCATAAAAGCTGGACTAATGTGCAACGACGTATCAATCTACGCATGGAGTGATTCCACGATAGTCTTGTCATGGCTATCGTATTCACCAGCCCAACTTAAGGCGTTTGTTAGGAACCGCACATCTGAGATCCTCGTAACCATTCCAAAGCATGCATGGCGGCATGTAGACTCAAAATCAAACCCAGCGGATTGCGCATCCCGTGGCTTGGGAGTATCCGAGCTCATCGACTGACAATTATGGTGGAAGGATCCTTTAAGGCTGAGAGACAAGGATGAATTCTTGGTAAAGCTGAAAAATTCTCACAATTGTACTTCTCTTTCAGACAAACGCATACAAGGCGAAGTCAAAACTACCTGCCTAGCTGCGCAGACGACTGTCACGACGGACAACCCTTTGGATAAGCTTCTCAATCGCATATCATCTTGGCTGAAGCTTATACACACACTTGCTTACGTTTTGCGCTTCATTCATCGCATGAAGCACCCATTTTCGAAACAAACATCGAATTCTGTAACATTCGAAGAGATCAAAGCAGCAAGGATTCGATGGCTGCAACACGCTCAAGCTGGTTTTCAACAGGAGTTCCAGTTATTACGCGCAAACAAGGCTATAGGGAACCAATCTCAATTGGTCAAGCTCTCACCAATCATCGACAAGGACAACCTGCTAAATGTGGGTGGACGAATCCAACATTCGCAGTTGTCAGCAGAGGCGAAGCATCCCATTCTGCTTTCAAAGAATCATCGAAAAACTTATTTGATCGTTGAACATGAGCATCGTTTCAATTTGCACCCTGGAGTCTCCACACAATGCATCAACGTATGGCAGATCTACCGAGCGTACGTATCACGCAAGCTCTTCCTTTCGTAAAAACCGGATGCGACTACGCAGGACCCATTCTTCTGAAGGACGCAAAGGTGTGTAAACCACGCATCAGCAAGGGCTACATTCGTTTGTATGGTCGCTTCGGCGATCCACTTAGAACTTGCCACGGACCTATCCACTGAAACATTTCTGGTGGCGTTGCGACGATTTTTCTCGATACGAGGTAAATATAACCGCATGTACACCGACAATGGTAAAAATTTCATCGGAGCGAAGCGATCCCTCGATGAAATGCAGCAACTCTTAAGTTTATCTCAACACCAAGATCACATCGTGAACACCCTTGCAGGCGAAGGGATTCAATGGACATTCATCCCACCACGTGCTCCGCATTGGGGAGGAAAATGGGAATCAGCAGTTCGATGCGTAAAACTACATCTTCCAGGAGTAACCGGAAACACCACACTGACTTATGAACAAATGCCCACTTTGCTTCCGCAAATTAGTGCTGTCGTCAACTCACGACCCCTATGCTACACATCAGATACACATGAAATCTATCTATCACCAGCCCATTTTCTTATCGGAAGACCATTTACGACAATACCGGAGGCGGGTATTGGCCACATTCCTGTGGGCCGACTGGGATACTGGCAGAGTATCCCATCAATGTACCAAGGCTTCTGGAAACAGTGGCACCAGGAGTATCTGACAAGTTTACAGCAGTGTCCTATGTAAAATGGACCACGACAACCCTTAACATTTCGGTCGGCAGCGTGGTGCTCGTCAAGATGTCCAACATACCACCAACATCATGGCATCTAACGAAGGTGATCGACACTTTCCAAGGAAAGGACAATATGGTTTGAGCAGTCAGGATGAAGGCGGCAGCAGGAGAAGTGACCCGGCCAATAACTAAAATTGCGAAACTACTCAGTTCAAAAAAAATGAAAAACGTTGAAAAAAGAAATATAGATAGAGCGTTAACACAAAACTTAAAGCTTTATATATTGATTCGACTCAGAAAGGGGAATCTACCGCATAGTTGTTGGTTTGTTATGTGGTTGAATAACAGTCCGCTAGGTGGGGACATGCATGCCCTAGCTTGTTCCTAGCGCGTGCTGACACTATATAGCCTAAGAATAACAAATTTTCTGTGTGCGTTCGGATTGGTTCGGAAAAAGGCATTGTATTCACAAGAAGGATTTTATCCAAACATTTGTCAAACTTTGGGAGAAATTTACGTAAACGTTTAACATTCTTTTTTCATTCACTAAATTTGAGATAAAGCGGAATGAAGTAGGAAGCGAGATTTACAAGGACTAACGAGCGCCTCAGGCGCTGTATAAAGAGGGCTGGAGCGAATCAGGTCTTCTAGGGAATCTGAAAGTGTTGAGTGAAAGACCCCGCGGGTGAGTCTGACATTCAAGCGGGAAAGTTTCCTTGGAGGAATTAAGGAGTATAGGATGAAGGGCCCCCCGTGGATATGTCCGAAAGTCTCAGCGCGGAATTTAGAGCTAGTGCGCAAGGATCTGTGATCCGTAGCCCAAGGACCCCCTGCGGCTGTACGCGAGTCATAACGCAAGGATGAATGAAGGAGCAAGTGGGCAGAGTGAATCGGTTCGTTACTCACTATCACTATTGTTAGTTAGTAAAATATAAGCAACGTCCGTTCTACGATTTTTATTTTAATTAATTAAGGTTTCCTTCAAAAACGCGTTACTTTACAACCAATGCACCCACTTTCACATGCTATAATTCGATAGAAGTGTTTTTCAAATATCTTATTCACTTTCTTTAAGATCAAGATTCTAAATCAAAAGAAAAAAATATACTGAAACGAAATTTTGGCTCCAACGAATCTACTCATATTTCAGGTGGGATACATAACGAAACTTTTAATACATCGTTCATATCTAAGAAAAGTCGCTTACTAAAGATATAGTCCGATGAGTAGAGCTACCGATGGTTCTGGTTAGGACCTTTGCTACATATTCATAGCATTACACAAACTTATTCGGTTGCGGATTTGCATTTTGCGACTATAAAAACCAAAAAAAATAAATAGAAATAATGCATTTAATTTATTTTATTTAAACAAGAAGTGTTAAAAACTGACCCCTGGCCAGTTCGTCTTTTCAGGCGACACGCGAGCTAGGTGGCGACAAGGAATAGTCGATAACTCCTCCCGAAATAAAATAATAATAGTCCAACAACTCTATTCAATCGGATACGACATCAAGATGCGCATTAATCTTAGGATAATGAATGAAACCATAGGCCAACATATCTGAAAAAGTCGCTTACTCAAGATATAGTCCGATAAGTAGAGCTACCGATGGTACTGGTTAGGAAGCAAAGGTGCATATTTCATAGCATTGTTATTTTAATTTGGCTTGCCTATGCTGGAAGCAGCATACGAATATGATTTTGCTCTACCCATATGACAGAGCCCATATGACAGAAGGAACGAGAGCAATGGGACTGGGCATCCTGCTGTAGAGCTACCAGCTTTTTGCTAGCGGCCGAATAAAAACTATTTTAAGGTCCGGTTTATTATTTATTGAGAGTTAATTCCGCGCAATAAAAAAGAAAACGAGCTTTGGCGCAGAAAGTCTTCCAAAGCTCCCACAAGCTTATGCGCTACAAATGACAACAAAGTGCATGCGAAACTGGGAGACAGACAATCGTCTTATCTGGGGGCTGCCCAACGTTCTCCACCCCATTGAAGGGTGGGCCTTCTATAACAATTTTGGGAGGGCAGCAGATACATCTTGTAATGGATTAATCCAGTGGTTAATTATTATTTCAAAAAAGTTAATCTTATTGCTCCAAGGTCTGTCAGTATAAAAGTAAGTGTTAAAATTTGTAAATAGCGGCCAAATAAATAGGCGATTTTACGGTTCAATGTTTCAATGTTTTATTTTGGAGTTAAATTTTTCAATTATTTTGGAGTTGGTGCGGGGGAACGCACACAATTGCAAGATGAGCTAGTTTGCAGCAGCTCTACAAAAAAGCTCCCGAAAGCGCATGCGCTACAAATACCAGTAAAACGCATGCGAACGGAGAAGAAACAAACTTCTGATAAACACGCAGCTGCTCCTCCGTATAAATTATTTTAAATAGCTTCGCCTTTGGCTGCTTGGCTCAACACCCTCCCCCCGTTAAAGGCTGGATCTTCAACAGAATCCTTGAGAGGCAGCAGACACAACCTGGCCCCGCACTCTTAGTCGTTCCAACCGCTGTCTTAAGTATGGCTACACGGTTCCCTCCGTCACGCCCAGGAACCAGCTCCAGTATCATTCTTCACCAGGACTATGTCACCTACAGAAATTACAGGGCCAGGGGTGCGCCATTTGGAACGCTGCTGCAACAGCGTAAGATACTCCTCCTTCCAACGAGCCAAGAAAACTTTCTGCAAGAAGGAGACTCTCTGCCACCCATCCAGACGGTTGAAGTTTAGGGCAGTAAGGTCCGGTTCGATGAACGTTGAGGGCGGGCCGTTTAGAAAATGAGCTGGACTAAGCACATCTAGGTCCACAGGATTTTCTGAAATCGACAGAAGGGATCTAGAATTAATGATTGAGGCTACGCGGCATAACAAAAGTCCTCAATTCCTCAAAGCCAAGAATTTCCGGACCTACTGCCCGATATAGGTGGTGTTTCGCCGTCTATGCTGCTGCTTCTCACAGATCGCCACAATGGGGAGAGCGTGGAGAAATACTTGGAATCCTTCAACTCTCTCGGTCGGAAGATCAGCCATGATATGCTCCAGTAGACGAGACATAGCGCGAAAAAAACGCATGCATTTGTTCGAAACCGTTGGTCTTCCTCCCCCCAATAGTAGTATTGAGAGTACGGATTGAGAACGGAGAGGGCCAGTATTAAGAACGGATTTTCGCAATTAGTGCCCGATTGCCAGAGTGCATGTTCACCTCATGAAAATGAGTCACTATAGCCGAAGCGACGGGATGGGCTCTGGGAAGAATGATCGGGTGACGTTCATCAAAATCCAATAGATACGCAATAGAACGTCAAAACGAAGCAAACTAGCATCATCCACAAAAGGAGTAAGCGAGGCAAGCGAGCTTGAGGGCCGAACCAATCTGCGCCAATTTTAGTAAGCTTATATCTTCCTTAACCTTAATTCTTTGAGTTTGGTCAAAACTGGAACAGAATTGCAACCACTCGGAGAGAAGGAAGGCTTTCATCCCATTACAAATTTTCTTGGCACAGTTTCTGCAATAGGATCTTTGCCCTGGTGACTACAGGACCTACCAAGCCCATCGGGTCATAAAGCCGAGCGACGGAAGATAGTATAGATCTCCTGGTTGATTTGGCGGTGGGCTTCTGTTGAAGAGCTTCAAAGGAAAACAGCAGAAGGTCAGCAGAAGGATCCCATGCTAATCTATGAGTCTTTGAGAACGGACTGCCATCGTCATATTTTAAGTTTGACTCTCTGTCGCCTTCGGGTACGCCTTTCAAAACCTCTGGGATGTTGGAGCGCCATTTCCTTAATTGAAACTGACCCTTGTTCAACAGGATCGATGTCTGAGCTATTATCTCAATCGTTTCAGTCTTCGTTGGGGCACTAGATATGAGGTATTCCACATAAAAGTCCTGCAGGACAACACGAAAGCCAACGGGAAAACCGACACCTTTATCCTTAGCCAGCTGGTGCATTGAGACGCTGGTGTCGGAAATGGTGTCGATCTTAAAAACCTACACGTCATCATGAATAGAATCTCTCCAGAGGATGCACTGCAGCAAACTAGCATCCGGAAAGACGGTACATCTTGCAAATGTCTCCAGTCAAAGCTACAAGGTGAGACCGAAACCGAAGCAAGTTATGGAAAAGCTTAGGTTAAATCACGGGGCCGGACATCAGGACATCATTGAGGGAATAACCAGAGGATGTAACCGGCGAACCGTCAAACACAACTCGCTGACAAGCTGCTTTAAATCGAAGCAGGGCTCGCAACGAGCAAAATAATTCACAAATAGGGGTGCGGAATTCTCAGCACATCGCCAATGTTCGCGCCAATAACCCAGAATCTGGAGGAAAGTCGGGCACAGGATGCCATAGCGCGTGCCCATAGGAGACGCAGTGAAAGGGTTCGAAACCTTGAGCGGATTCGGGATGCTGAGGCACGCGCGACTCGCCGGGAGGACCCCGAGGAGCGCCAACGAGAGCAGGATCAAAACACTGCTGACCATCGAATTCCCGAACCGCCGAGAGGAACCCGAGGAGCGACGACGAGAGCAGGTGCAAGACACTGCTGACCATGCCGCTCGGAGGACCATTCCGGACCATCGAATTCCCGAACGGATTCGGGATAGGGAGGCGCGCGCGACCCGCCGAGAGGAACCCGAGGAGCGACGACGAGAGCAGGTGCAAAACACTACTGACCATGCCGCTCGGAGGATCATTCCCCACCATCGAATTCCCGAACGGATTCAGGATATGGAGGCGTGCGCGACCCGCCGAGAGGACCTCGAGGAGCGACGACGAGAGCAGGTGAAAATCACTGCTGACCATGTCGCTCGGAGGACCATTCCGGACCATCGAATTCCCGAACGTATTCGGGATAGGGATGCGCGCGCGACCCGCCGAGAGGAACCCGAGGAGCGACGACGAGAGCAGGTGCAAGACACTGCTGACCATGCCGCTCGGAGGACCGACCCGGAGTACCGAATTCCTGAACGGATGCCGCAGCGCGCGCTTATCATCGGCAGAACTCGGAGAAAAATGCAAGGGAACAGGAGAGAAATACTGAGGAGCACCGACAACGACGAAGGAATCCGGAAGAGAGGCAGCGAGAACGAGAAATGGACGCCAATAACAGGAGAGCAACCAGGAGAAATACCATCGCAAGATCGCAGGAGCAACGGATGAACACATCTCAACGACGGGAAACAGCGGAGGATTCGGGAGAAACAAATTCGGCAAATGGCAGAGGATCGGCTAATCAACTTTAGGATGGACCCCCAAAACCGACTGGATGCCTCCCAAAGGCAGTCACAAATGAACATGGACGCAAGAGCAGCCCTTTCTGAGGATGAGATGGAACAGGAACGGGAACTACAGCGTCATAGGATTCGATCTTCGGCGAGGGATCTTTATCACAGGAACATAAAGGAAGGACCAACGGAAATTTGTGTCTTCTGTGGAGAAACGTGGTTCCGTTCGCAGGTAAGTGGATTATACATCCTTGCTATCTCCCCTAAATTTCCTCTCCTAAACGTTGGCAACGCTTTCTATTTGTCGAGAAAATTTCCCAGTCCGTCCGGCACATATAATTTTTGCAACACCGGCCGTCGTGCCGTGTCTTTAGGTAAACTCCCATCACTCTGATTTTCGAATGGTTTCGACTTTCCCGAAATCCCCGAGTGCTTAAATGGACTCACCTGCCTCGAAGAGCGCCTGATTTCACCAAGAATCCCTTTCATGAGGTTTATTTCTCTCGGCTATGAAAGGCAATGCGGTATCCGAGGCGCTGTGGTGAACGTTCCAATTTCAGTTCCTGACATTGTGACTGCGCTTCCGCGCTCTTTCGACTCTACTCATGTCATCCAAGTCCATTTAAAAAGGAGGCTAGAATACGCTAACAATTTCATGACTGAAACTATTCGACCCGCTCGGGTCCTTGAAGCTGTACGCTACTTAGTGAATACCGATTTCACTTAACGAGTCATGGCTAGCACAACTTAAAGGAAGTAATGAAATTCCTTTTATTGCGGATGAATCTGATCGCAAAGCGGTAGAGCAACTTCTTCAGCAGCAGCACCAATCCCAAAATGCTGTAGAGCTCGAGGAAAATTTAATTCCCGGAGGCCACGAAACATTATTGGACAATAATGATATTGAAATTCAACGCATTGCATTGGCACCGGGAGAAGGCCGTCGCCCAACAAGCTTAACGCTTGACGAACTTTCATTTCCAAATATTTCTTGCGGAGAAATATTTAAAGGAAATACAACCTATGCAAAAAAAGCCAGATCCCAAATCCGTTTTTACGACCGTCGTTGCGCTGTGGTTCCTAAAGTTTTATATATGTATAAATTTTACGAAATGCAGCGTGTACAAAATTCAATTTCCATTGCTTTACGCAAAAAATCCGGAGCAGTTACCGCTGGTAATCTGCGAGATGAGTCTTTTGTACATAGACTTGTGCAACATGATGATGGCTACCACATCCTCAAAGGCTTACGGTCTGCACCAGCTCATTGGGAGGCTGAGAAAAAGAAAGAAATCGCCATAATTCGACAATTCGGGTTGCCAACATTCTTTATTACTCTTTCCGCTGCTGAAACTAAGTGGAATGAACTTTTAGTTAACCTCCTCTTCTATTGGACAAAAGGGTTATAAGCGAGAAAGAAGCGGCAGCTCTTTCCAGCTCCGAAAAGGCTCGGTTAATCCGATCCGATCCAGTGACGTGCTCTCGGTACTTCGATTACAGGTTGCGACAATTAATGAAATTGTTCAAAACCGATATATTTGGGGAATTCAATCTTTCCCATTTTTATTGGGGAATCGAATTTCAGCACAGAGGATCTCTGCATTCTCATGGCATGTACTGGCTTGCTGGTGCTCCTAAGCTCGACGACACCGAAAATACCGAGCAAGTAATAAACTTTATCGATAGGTTTATTACCACAAATGGAGACGATCCTGAACTACAAGAAGTAATTCAGTATCAACGTCACAAGCACAGTTCATCTTGCTTAAGAGAGTTACGCGGTCAGGAGTTTTGATGATTCAATATGCCACACCCTCCTATGCCCGAAACGCTAGTTTTGCATCCGATAGAAGAAAACGATGTAAATGTTGAAGAACAAAAAACTTTGTACAAAAAAATTAAGGAAACTTTAAGAACCATTCCTAATGAAGACGCAGCTTTATTTAATAATTTTGAATATTTTCTGTCCCACCTTGATACTAATTTTGAAGCCTACAAATTAGCCATACGTTCCAGCTTGAAAAAGCCACAAATTTTTCTTCGCAGACAATTTTCCGACCGACTGCTCAATGCTTATAATAGAGATATTCTAGGCTTACACAGAGCTAATATTGATATTCAATTTATCCTAGATGCCTAAGCCTGTTGTAGGCGTTTCGTAGTTGCTCCGTGAAGCCATGGCAGAAATAAGCCATGGGAATATATCTATTAAAAGAAAATTGCAGCACTTAGGGAACAAGTTTATTAACGCTACAGATGCATATGTCGGAGGCAAGTGAAGGTACAATTTTTATAAACACTTGCCATCCAGACAAACGAGTTCGATTGGCTCGCTCAAATGAAGAATTAGAGCGACTACCAAACAACTCGGTGGATATTTTTGAGCGTAATATTCCCGATATGTGCAAAGGCATGAGCAGCTGGAAGGAATTTGTTTAGCAGATTTTGCAGCATGGTATAGATAGTAATCATGGTGATGACTATTATGAAGCAAATGATTTGGAGGTTGATGTTAAAGACGAAGTTGCTGAGCAAAACTATCCACTGATGGACGGGTCTGGTTACGTTAAGAAACGTAAGCATCCCCTGATTCTTAGATGGGTTCGCTTTAGCATTAACTCTTCACCATCGGATTATTTCCGAGAGCATTTAATGCTCTTCTATCCTTGGCGAAATGAAGAAGCTGAACTTCTTTCCAACGACGTTGAAAACACATTTAGAACTAATCTTGAATCTATTAGGATCATGAAAAGAAACTATGATGTGTTTGATGATATGGAGTTAGAAAGAGTTCTTGAAGATTTGCAAGAGGATAGCATAATAATCCCAATTTGGAAGAACCTGCCTCCCAATTTTTAGACAAAGAATTTAGAGCTTTAGCAGTGCCAAATATAGAGCGGAAAAATATTCTTCAGGATGACAATGCAACAAATAATCCTGAAGAAGATGGCGAACTTCAATTAATTAGACTCCCCCCTTTAGTTTCCAATGATGACCTTTGCTCGCTAACTCGGTCCCTCAACTACAAACAAAGACAGTATTATGCACATGTAATGCATAATGTTTGTAAAAATATATTTTACGAATATGTTGGTGGATGGGCCGGTGTAGGGAAAAGCAGACTGATTTCAATCATATATCAGTCTGTGACTTGGCGAGCCAATAAGCTTCCTGGTGCTACGGATTCGGCAAAAGTTTTATTATGTGCTCCAACTGGAAAAGCTGCTTTTGGGATTGGAGGATTAACTCTTCATTCAGTGTTTTCTCTTCCAATTAATCAGGCCTCAGGTCCTTTAAGACCTTTAAGCAATGATAGTTTAAATACAATTCATTGCAAATTGATAGATCTCCAATTAAATATAATTGATGAAATTTCCATGGTTGGCTCAAAAATGCTTTCATTTTTGGATCAAAGGCTTCGTCAAATTTTCCGATGCCCAGACTTATGTTTTGGGGGAAAATCAATTATAGTTTTTGGAGACCTAAAGCAGCTTTCCCATGTTGGAGACAGTTGGATATTTTCGGAGAGGACGAATAATCCTTATAGCTTTATAGCAGGAAATAGCTTATGGAGCAACTGTAAGTATTTTGAGCTGAAATAATGCGCCAAAGAGGCGATCATGCATTTGCACAAGCCTTAAATAATTTATCTGAGGCTTGTATGACAATTGAAGACATAGAGCTCCAAAAACAAAGAGTTGTTTCACCCAGCGAAGTTCCAGATGATGCCATTCATTTATTTTCTTCTAACGAAGAAGTAAACCATTTCAATTCCATTAAATTAGCGCAAATTGGAACGGAAGAGTTTTTTTCCACTGCAGTTGATACAGTGAAAACTGCGAACATATCTGCACGAAATAGAGAAAATACGTTAAGATATGCTCAAAATATGAAAACCTATGAAACTCAGGTTTTACCATATGTTCTTCATCTCAAAACAACTGCTAAATATATGGTTACCGTTAATATTGACACAAATGACGGACTTGTAAATGGAGCAACTGGTCAGCTAAAACAAATTGACCATTGCGTAGTTAATGGCTCAAATTTAATAACGCGACTTTGGATTAATTTTTTCGAGCCCATAGTTGGTGCAATCGCCAGATCAAAAGTTCGAAATAGTCCAGATCCCGAATGGACTCCTATAGTAAAAGTCTCTCGAGTTTTTCAGTGTGGAAGATCAGAGCATGCTTCTGTTGACAGAAAACAATTCCCAATTGTTTCTGCTGAGGCTATTACCATCCATAAAAGCCAAGGAGCAACATATAGCAAAGTCGCGGTGCATCTTAAAAGAGGCATTAAACGAGCTTCACTATATGTTGTATTCAGTAGAGCTACTAGCGCATCGGGACTTTTCCTTCTAGGCGACTTTGTTCCTCCAACAAGATTTGGAGCTCCAAATGTCCAAGCCGAACTTCAAAATTTAATAGAGGAAAAGTTCTTGACTACGCATTACGAGCTTATGGTTAACAGAAACGAAGCAAACTGCCTATATTACCATAATGTTGAGTCTCTACGAAGCCATCGCGAAGATATTTTTATCGACCCTATTATTTGTTCTGCAAATTTTCTTTGTTTTGTCGAAACTTGGACTCTTCCCAGCGAAGATTTATCTTTGCAAGATTTCGATATTACAAAAAGAATTGACAGCAATCGATTAAATGGTTTTGGGAAAAATGGAATAATTACTTATGCCAAGCAAAACATTTCTGAAAATGTAATGTTTTTGTTTGAGACAAATAAGTCTTTAAATCCTAGAACCAAATATCAATCTATTGCTTTTAAATATCTTGATACATCTTTTATTGTTCTTTATAGGAATCCTGCGTATCCTATAACACAATTTCGAAATGAAGGTATGGCGGATGTAGAAAGAATACGCAGATTAGAACATAATAGAGAATTGGTAATATTAGGAGATTTTAATATATGCAGATCCAGAAGCACTGATAAACTTGAAGAGGCTTTAAGTAAACATAACCTTAGTCCAATTAATAATATTGCAACTACAAAACATTTAACGCAAGTTGATTGGATATTTGCTGAAAATGAGCTGAGGAATGCTGTAGCTATTACATATAAAACAACCTACAGTCATCATGATGGAATTTTCTTAGGATATTAATTTATTTATTTATCATATTTATTAATTTATTTATTAAATTCATTAACATAATCCTTATCCTTATCCGATCCTTATGAAATTTTGTAGATAGATCTTTTGGCCAAATATAACATGTGTGGAACGTCCCAACTCTCTAACTTAAAAAATAACAAAGTTATGTCATTTCCGATCAATCAGTTATATGGCAGCTATAGGATATAGCCGTTCCGACTTGTATACTGCCTGCAAACAAAAGAAGGATGTGTGCAAAGTTTCAACTCGATAGCTTTAAAACTGAGAGACTAGTTTGCGTAGAAACAGACAGACGGACAGACGGACATGCTTATATCGACTCAGGAGGTGATCCTGATCAAGAATATATATACTTTATAGGGTCGGAGATGTCTCCTTAACTGCGTTGCACACTTTTGACCAAAATTATAATACCCTCTGCAAGAGTATAAAAAAAACCTCTGAAACAATAGAGAAACACTGTGAGTCTCTAAGGAGTCTAAGGAAATCAAAATTATAGAACAAAAGAAATAATATTACAAATTCATGTTACTTTAATTCAGCCTATCTGTCATATGTACCAATTGTCAAAGTTTTAACTCGAAACTTCAACTAGAAACAGACAGACGGACATGCTTATATCGTAAAAAGATATTGTTTTAATTAAATCATTTTTATTCCAAAAAAAGTGGAAGGTTTGGGGAAAGTTTAGATAAATGTAAAAAAATGTTGGCTCTCTATTTAAACAAAATTGTTTTATATATTTTTTTCACTTTTTTGAACTGAACTAAAAATTTAATCTCCAATGATTTTTTTTCGTTGCGTTGATGTTCTGACATATATATATCTCATATGCGGTATATCAAAGTTGAGCAAGTTATTATATCCTCTCTCTCATATCCATATTGACTTTCAAATCCTTACGTTTGTCTAAGATGCCTAGATTACAATTTATTAATGGGTCAGTGTGAATCCCTCGTGGCTCGGAAAATCCAATACTTAAAAAACATGCTTTACGACTACTTGACCCAAAACGAGAACATTCCAAGAAAGCTTTGCGGAAATTAAAGGGAGAACGTGGGTGGATTCTAACTTCATTAAGATGGAGCGGTAAAGGGAAAAAGAACGCCAGAACATGCCGCTTCGGAATGCTGGGACCAGCATGACAGTGCTTGGACCTCCTCAGTTTTTGGTTTAGTATATGTGGAGAGGTCTACTTGATGGCTTATGTGACCCATCTTTCATTTGTTTGTAGCCGGTCATCCTTGCACACAATTAAGACATCGATTTACATGTTGGTTCATTATTGGCGCCATTTCGGATGGGCCTGTAGATGTAAGAGACAGTCTGAGCCCGTCAAAAATTTTATTGGGGTGCCAATAAAAGCCCTCCGATCAGGAAATGGCCAGGGGTATGTGGAGACCGTTTCGATCTGTTGATAATGGGCACTGTGGAGTGAGTTTAAAAAAAGATTTGATCTGTGTGAGCAGCGTGAACAATTCTTGGTAGTGGTTTTAAGTAGGTAGTGGAGCGATTCAGATGAGTCTTGAGTACCTTTACTCTAGCCTCCCACAGCCACCTTATATTAAGGCTGTTAGGGGGATTGAAGTGCCATTAGATTCAACGTGGCGCAAGGGTGTGTGCGATGACCGTGACAATAGAATTTCGAAGATCCTTTGCCAGATCCTGCTTCGATAAAATTAGTTCCTCCATCGCTGTATAGATGCTTGTAGAAACATCTACGTCCGGTAAATAAAAAAGATAAAGTTGAGATGAGATGAGAAAAGATAAACACCCGTGAAGGATGTTTAGGTTTCCATTTCTGATCACCAGCTCGGTAAAATGATGCTTTTTTGGTAAATCGGGTTTTTCTCTGATTGAGTCACCGTCTGATTCGTATAATCTCAGAGACATCCAAAAAATGGCAAGAGAGCGCTCAGGGCATTGTGGCTGGATAACGATTTTTTTCCTTGATTTGGCTGATATCTGGAAGCAAGGCTACTTTCTGCACCATCCATACAATTTGGAGGAGAGCCTCTCGTAATTCTATATATAATTTCAATTTAGTTTCATTAAAATATAATTTCTTTGCGGGTGGCGTCAGTTATCTGCGAATGTTAGCCATATCGAATAGCAGATTTTTATATGAAGAGTGATAAGTGAGTCGTCAACTGAGCAAACATGTGATGCGAGTTAATGGGTTGTCTTCTTTGTCTTCTTAGGCCAACAATATTCGACTTCTCAGAACCAATTTGGACCAAACCACCAGATGCTGGATATCTGTTGAGGCGTAAGACCCCGTGAGGTACCATCGGCAAGGTTTTTCTCCAAAGGTACATGGGTTGATTGGGCCCTGGTTCTTTGTTCCAAAATCTTGCAAATTCGGTTGGAGACGAAAGTCTTTCAATGTGTCGAGTTCCCTTTAGTCCAGTAGAAGACGATGGATGCTGTTGAGCCAAGCAGCCAAAGGCGAAGCTATTTAAAATAATTTATATATTTATATATAAACACGTAACGATGTAGCCTCCATTTCAGGATGACTTCGCCTAAATCAATTTGCAATGGTGGGCCGATGCACAATAGGTCGTTGGGAGATTTTCGAAGTGGTACATTATACACCACCTGCCAAATAATGTTGGCCTCTAGGAGTGATCACGTGATGTCAAGCTTCAGTAGTGGTGACTTCACAAAGTTTAACGTCAAAATATTCTTTGATGTGGGCACGAATCGGAAATAAATGGAAGCACAGGTGATTGCAGTGATCAGGCTGGAGTTGATGTGGGGTACTTGATGTCCTGGGCTGGTTCTCCTCAAGTACAGATGGTATGGTGGTTCGGCTGATTCCTTATCGTCCGGTCCTACTTGGGGTCCGTTTCACGGGAGCAACACTCGAAGTAGACTGGTATGCCGCGGGTTCTACTTGTGAGCCGTTTACACAGGAGCCACTCGCAGAAGGTTGGATGACGCGGGTCTACTCGTGGGCCGTTTCACGGGAACAACACTCGAAGTAGACTGGTATGCCGGGGGTTCTACTTGTGGTACATTTACACAGGATCACTCAAAGTAGATTGATTTTAAGGGCCGTGGTTCAGACACTGAGTAACGAGACGATTCACTCTGATTTCGCAACTATCTTTATTTCAGAAGAACAACTCTTATATAAGTCTAAGAAAGGTCAATGTTATGGACGTGCTAAAACTAATGTTAATGCCAGGGTCACCCACCTCTGAGCATTTCGCATTTCGGCTTAGCTGGCTGGTTTTTGCTTGCTTCGGTCAGTCGGTCATTCTTCCCGCTGATAATGCTGATGGTGACGGCCATCGTAATCGAAGGATGAATTCTAGAGACGCCCGTCTACTTGAAGCAATCCAAACTGATCCAAAAAGGGGGATACGAAGCTAGCGAACTGGAGGAGGCAACCATTCCCTTTGTCTGCAACGTCCTTATTTCATCACCAAAATGAGCATGCTGAACTGCCCACAAAAGCATGTGAGTCCCCGTCTTGAGATAATGAACGTTTATATCATGAACGGTAAATACGCAAACACTCGCTGAAGAGCTGGAAAGGAGTTAACGTATTTGCATGTCGCCAAGAGGTCTGTATATGGCGACTTTACCAATAAAATGGAAGGGCGAAGCTCTAAAGCTGGCTTCTCGATTACTATCGTCGCAGGCCAGTGCTCCTGTGTCTTTAAAAGATAGGGCGGCCCTGACACCATAAACTGAACCCGATCAACTCAGTAGGAAGGGCTCCAAGAGATAAGATATAAGATGGTTTTTTCAACGAAGGCACATAACGCCACTCCATGGAACTCGTCAGATTTTTGATGGTTGACACGCGGTTAGCGACAAAAACGTTAAACCTGGCAGGCTCATTTTAAATCCTGGATAACACAACTCGTGTTCGCACCATCAAAAATAATTCCCTTTGTAAGCGCCTAGATTGTGAACGTTTGCCATCATTCTCGCCAACAACTAAGCTCCACCCAGCTCTAACCTCGGCACAGTTAACGTCTTAAGAGACGATACTTGAGACTTCACACATAGAAAGCGGCTCTGAGCCCCTGGGGACCTGGAAACTATGTAGACACATGCTCCGTAGGCTTCAATGCTGGCGTCCATGAATCTCCACGAGTGCTCCAGACGTAATCGCCAGCCGAGGAAATTCTGCACATTGGATGTGACAGGAGCTCAGCCAGATCTCCTGCCACTCGGTGGAAAAAACATGAGCTTTCATCCCAAGAAAGATGCTCTAGGCACAGCTTCTGCAAGAATATTTTTGCCTTAGTAACAACTGGACCAACAAGGCCCAGAGGATCGTACAACCTCGCTATTGATGATAGGACAGAACGTTGAGACCGCTACGAAGTGGACTGAAAACCAGATAACGAAAGCAGCATCTGATCAGTGGAAGGATCCCAAGCCAATCCCTATGTTTTCGTGAAGTTGGTGCCGTCATCAAAAGTTAGATAAGACCAATCCGGTTTCCCCCTGCATCCCATGTAGTACTAGGCGTTTGTTCTAGTAGGACTCTGGTCCTTTATTGGCCCCTTTCTTGCTCCCTTTTGATGATGCCAATTACCCATGCCGCGTAATGTGTCTCTTCCTAAATCCTTTAGAATTGGAGGTGACTTTAACTCCCTGAATTTCCTTGTTTACACTCTGTCCTTGCACTCTGTGCTCTTCAGTTGTGAGTTGACAAACTTGGGCTTCGTAATGGGGAACTATGTAATCTTCAAGATTTAACTACTTGCTCCTTGCCGATGCATGCAATCAAACTTTGTTCCGATACGATTTCACCGATACCCTTTAGTTGCTCGTTAGCTTCCGGTGTCCAAGCCGCCGTATTACCGACGACTTGTTCTGCCTTGATATTAGGAGCTGATTCCGTTCGCACTGGCCCCATCACAATCCATCCAAGCGCAGTATTTTTTAGTAGTGGCTGTCCTTCTCCCAAATATGCCTGTTTTGGCCTCATAAGCTGGGAGATGATTTCGGCGCCCAACAACAGTTCACGATTCTGGGGCTGCGTAAATTCAGGATCGGCTAAGCGCATCTGAGGTGAGATATTTCTAGCACTATTCCTTTTTGGGTTCCGGGGCAGTGAAACAATGGTGAGACATGGCAGTTAAATGTGTTTATATAAAGGGTTTCTAACTCATACACACTAACAGGGGTTGTAGATGCTAACTGCTGAACTGAACTGAACTGAAATACGGGTCCCTTTCATATGTTTTGCTTATGGCTATTTGTGTATTCATACTTGGACATATACATATATATATTTTGTTTCAATTTTTCTTTATTTTAGTTCCTTGTCGGTACTTTATTATATTATATTTTTATTATTATTTGCATCATTAATATTTGTTATTTGTGTGCTTTGTTCTCTTTTTTTTTTAAATTTTGTCCAAGTCGTTTGCATGGCTCATATATTTTTTTTTCAAAAATTTATTAAGAAGTTTGTATAATTTATAAAAGCAATTGGCACACATTATGGCAACAATTATTAAAAGCATAATATTTACAAATTCCAAATTAATGTTATTTGGCTCAACTTTATTTATTACGTTAGCAGTGGAATCCACTGAATTAACGTCAACATTATTTCAGGCATGTGCAATTGCATGCCGCGATTCTTCGCTCAGAAACGAAAAGTATTCTGCTCGTACAACCTGAAATCTATCATCGGTGTGTCCATCATTTTTTATGGCTGGTTCCAGGTTGATGAGATCATGATATTCCGTGACGATTTCCTTCCATAGCTCCTTCATGTGTTGTATGCCGGTTGTGGAAACTTCGCGTCCTTCGTTGCGGTTGCACAGAAAGTCTTCCATATCATCTAATCGTCCTTCATAACTTCGTTTAAATTATGTTAATTATGCCGTTTTTCGGGGCTTTTGGGACGGGCCCTGATGCGATTCCATCGGAAAATATGCCTTCATACTTTTTCACAAGTTCTTTTAGCGATTTGGCTTTTGTGAAATACTCATTTTCCGGACTTAGTGCTAGCTCGTGGAGCTTGGAATCATTCCTTTTAAACTGGGTCCATGAGTGAGTGAGCTGTTTGAGTCTCTCTTCGAAATATCCTTCCTTGAGCTTTAGCTCATCAAGGAGCATTTGGATTACGGGGTCCCACGGTCTGATCCCACGGTTGCGATGTATCTTCCATTTGGTTTTTTTTTTTTGTTGATGAGTTGTGCACAGGTTGTGATCCTATCGAAAATAACCACTACGTCGAATTTGCACTAGCGGGGAAAACCGTAGATCCCGAAGTCGTACTCAAAGAATGTATGAAATGTGACTAAATTACCTGGATTCTGCAAGGGACTGCTCAGGTTGACCAGGTGCTTGCTGTGATCAGGCTGGAGTGGCTGGGGTACTTGAAGTCCTGGGCTGGTTCTCCTCAAGTACAGATGGTATGGTGGTTCGGCTGATTCCTTATCGGCCGGTCCTAGTCCGATTCACGGGAGCAACACTCGAAGTAGGTAGGGTAACGCGGAGTCTACTTGTGGTCCGTTTCACGGGAGCAACAACGAAGTGGACTGGTGTGCCGCGGGTTCTACTTTTGGTCCAGGAGCCACTCGATGTAGGTTCGATGATGAAAGTTCTACTGGTGGTCCGTTTACACTGAAGCCGCGCGAAGAAGATAGCTTTTATAGAGAGTTCTAACTTGTGAACCGTTTTACACAGGATCACTCGAAGTAGGTTGGTTTTAAGTGCCGTAGTTCAAACACTGAGTAACGAGACGATTCACTCTGATTTCGCAACTATCTTTATTTCAGAAGAACCATTCTTATATAAGATGATAATTATACATAATTAATTCTAAGAAAGATTTAAGATTCTTCTGTTAAATTTACCAAATTTAAGGCTGTGATAAATCTTCAAAGATTTAGTTTTTGGCAACCTTCGCGAAATCTAGCCGGCCATAATTAATTTAAATTCTACACTGGCATAACTTAGGTTATCAGCATTGTTTTGACATATAGTACTTGATATATTCGTTGATTTTGTTTCTTACGAATGTTTTTATTATAATTCTTTATACTAATCAAATTTCTTTTCCGAGGTATTTCGACAGAGCTTTGTAATATGTGACAAATAGTACGAAAAAAGCTCAGTTTCGCTCTCTGGCGAATTCATTATGCATTTTATTTTTTCGTCGTTTTCGAAAGTAAAATTTACGCAGCCCCCTTTTTTTTAACTATTTCGATGACATAAAATATTCTCATTTAACATTTTGTGTTTGTTATAATTAAATAAATCGAAGAAACTAGTGACAGTGAATATAAGTGACAGAATATATATTTTTACTTTTATGTATGTAGAAATTTTATTCTTATGATCAATACCAATTCAATAACAATTTAATAATAAAACTACTTCTAAGCGATGCTTAGGGCAAGAAGTGATCAAATGAATGGAAATTAAATGTGGTTGATGGAATTATTATGTCAAGATCCGGTCTGGAACCTTTTTAGTCTTCTCCTGACTCTAGTTCTTGTATCGGCGCTGCTAATAGCAGCGGTGCCAAGTCTTTTGGCTAGGCTGTTGGGGTGATCGTTCAGACGTTGCATATATTTTTGAGAAAGTTTTTGCAGCTTGTCTCCGATTTTGGGCACGTTGAGATCACCTTCATGTCTCTTATTCGGATGAACCACGGAGCTCCAGAGATCCTTCTAAGGGTTTTTGGTTTTAGCAGCGATACCATAACTCTGTAGCCCGTAGAAAAGGCTTGGTGCTAAAATTGATTTATAAATTTGGATCTACATCCTAGCGTAAGCTTATTGCTTGGTGCAAGTAGCCAAGCCATCCGAGCCATTTTGTTTTTGAAAGAATTTTGAATACAAGTTATATGTCTGCCAGAAGTAAGTTTTTTATCTAGAGTGACACCGAAGTGTTTATATTTATATTTATACTCAGGAAAAGCTCTTATTGGACTTCCGTTGAGATTGACTCCAGGACAGGTACTTCTACAATTGGTGAATGTTACATCAGCACATTTGTCCGCATTTATTCGGATGTTCCAGTTCATGGCCCATTGGTGAAACGCATCCAGATATTCTTGTAAAGCAAATGTGGCAGTCAAGATACTGGTACTTTTGGTTAGGGCAGCAGTGTCATCCGCATATGTCGCAATTAAAAAATCTTGTTCGTTCACTTCCGTAATTGGAGTTTGGTTCGAAGTATATATGGAATATAAAGTAGGGCCAAGGACGCTATCTTGGAGAACTCCGGCAGAGATCGGTTTGATGGACGACATATATCCATCTACAGATACATGGAAAGTGCGATCTTCCAGAAAGCTTTTTACAAGCTGAAACATTTGTGGTGTAAAAAGACTTTTGGCTTTATACAGGAGCCCAGAGTGCCACACTCTGTCAAAAGCCTGTTGAATATCCAGAAAGGATCTGCATACTCATCCTCTCTAATGCTTCTAAACCAAAGTTGACAACTCTGTGTAGTTGCTCAGGAGTTCCATGTTTAAGGACGAAAGCCGACCTGGGATTCCGGAATCGCACTGGTGACATTCCCGTCAGAAAGCAATCTATTCAGGATCAGTCTTTCCATGATTTTTCCCAGAGATGGTAGTAGGCTAATGGGCCTTTATGAGTCTACGTCAGCTAGCGACTTTCCTGGTTTTGGGATCATGTGTATTTTCTCCGTATAATCGAATAATCATATGGCTTGAAACGAAGTTCTAGGTTGTTAGCAAACACTTCAGCCTTTTCTAGGCTCGTATGGCACCAATCACCTGAGGGATTTCTAATGGCTGATTTTAGAGTGGGCTGAATTTTGTAAAAGTCGACTCGTCCTGTTCTTCGACTCGAGGTCGACTCGAGATCCTTTAGGGTTAGCAGGCAGGCTCATTTGAAATGGAGATTCAAGAAACTCCACAACTTGTTGACGTACGCTTTCTGGCGAATAATTGTATGGCTAGAAACGTAGTTCTAGGTTGTTAGCAAACACTTCAGCCATTTCTAGGCTCGTATGGCACCAATCACCTGAGGGATTTCTAATGGCTGATTTTAGAGTCGGCTGAGTTTTGTACCATTTTCTGATACGCCACAATGAGTAGTTAAAACTAGCGTCTGTGTCTATTTTTTCCAAAAGTGGGTCTATAGAATCTTGCTTTCTCTGGGCGAGAACCTTGCTTAGACAGTTAACCAGCCAATGATATATCTGATGGATTAGAATGTCTCACGTTCTTGTAAATTCTCTTCTGACTCTTCGCTTTAGATTAAGGAGCGCACCAATTCTATGTGGTAGGAGAAGATGTCTAGAAGTATCTGAGGTTCGGTGATTGCTGGGTGCAGCTATCTCAGCAGCCTGATTTATAATGCGCACGAAAGTGCTGATGGCATTGTCAATGTCAGAAGGTTCCTGGATTTGTATGTTTATCTCGCCCAGCTGCTCTAGGTGGGCTTTGAAGGAGTTTATATTAGCACCTCTGGCAAGGAGTCGTGAGCGCTGCGGATTTATCACAGGTGTAGAATAGAGTGTACTTGTAACCTGTCCATAGCGTATCCATTGATTATGAAGAAATCGAGCGCTGACGGTGTTAACAGAGAGTTATATGAATAAAAAGTGGGTTCACCCGTGGCAAGTACGACCATTTGCAATGGCTTCTTGCAACTGCTTACCCCTTCTACAGGCTCGTGAGTGTTCCCACCTTGCATGTTTAGCGCTATAATCACCGCCAGCAATGAACTTGCCTCCAAATCCGGTCAGCAAGGATTCAGATTGTATCCATGTTTCCGTTGGAGGTAGGTATATCGCCACTACTGTGACATTCCCATCCGAAGTCTGTAATTGTACTCTCGCTATCTGTCTGTCATTGCTAGAGGCAGGGGGAAGGGGATAGTGGCTTAGGGAATCCTTTATAATGACTGGAGATCCACCCCTGATGTTGCCACTGGGGTGATAAGCATGGTTGATGAGGTAGCCTGGCAGGTAGATGCGCTGACCAGCACGCATGTGAGTTTCTGTGGCAAGCATTATGTCTATGTTATGAATGTTATGAATGCTGACTAACCCACGAGCGTTGCACAATCCGATATTTATTGTTTGTTGAATCATTTCGGCAAACGCGCAATGAGAACCTGCACCAGCTCTCTGAAAGCTTTGTTGGACTCTGCATTTTCCTGCATCAGCTTAAATAGAGTGTCCAGTTTGGAATTGATGTCACGAATGGCATTATCTATTACTGTGAGTTTATAACTGAGCCTAGGTTCGGAAGAAGAGCTTGCGTCACTCTGCAAGGTTGAGCTAGTCCTTGGTTGCACATCCTTGGGTCGAGCTATATTAGCATATGATATATTTGTTCGTAGGGCTTCAGCAGGTATGAATCCACGAGGATCATTGGTTATCGGGAGTCTAGGCCTTGGTGTTAGTTTTTTAAATTTTTCTATTCTGACTGGGCAGCTATTATCAGTTGAGACATGGTTACCGCCACAGCTTATACATAAGTATGTATCGCTTACACAGCGTAAGGATCCAGTAGCATGAGGGCGACTACATTTACCACAAATAGGGTAATGAACACAATACTTTTTAGAGTGCCCAAAAATTTGGCATCTTTGGCATTGAAGTAAATCCTTTCTACGAGAAGCACGTTCAACAGTGACTCTGTATCTCCCAAGTTGACAAAAAAAAATGTTTCCTTATCATCTTCATTAACGGCAGTATATGTTAAGGACCTCAAAGCCGTTGTCAGTAAATCCCTGTTCAATCTTTGATTTTGGAACGTTTGAATGGATTCCTTTGAGCACAACTCTGTATGCCTTGTCTTCTTTTAGCTGATGGTGCCAAATTTGGCAGTTAAGCGATGTCAGTGCATTAACAGCTGCTCAAAAAGCGTTAGAGTTGGCTGCATATAGGTTAACTGAAATTAACCGCTGAATAGGTTAACTGAAGTTAACCGCGCAACGGCAATGTCCGATTACTTAAGAGCTCGCTCTGGCCAAACTGCTGACACAGCGTCTGGCCGGATGCTCGTGCATAGCCGGCGAACACTGCATATTTGCATGGCCGCTATGAAATACATTTTTTGTTAGATTTAAGTTTCAGTCAGTTCATATTGTATGCATTTCTTTTTTCTGTGTGAATAAATTAATAAACATTTTTACACAACAACCCAAAAGTTGCCGAATAGAAAATTATTAACCAAGACAAAAAAAGTCGCTAACTCAAAATTTAATTCCCAATCAAAAATAATTCATATAATTGTGTGCATTTAATTCAGCTTTTATGTGTCTCTTTTGTTACACAAAAATTCTTGGTATTAGCTGCGCAGTCTTGGTTATTTATTTTCCTTTTCCGTTTTGTCTCCCCACTCCATTTTTGGGAATACGATACGGCCGCGCATGCAGTGTGTGTCACTTTGTTATTTTTGTTTTTCTCTTTGTGTCATAGCGGAGGCTCAGTCCCCGCGTACCCCTCACCTTGCCACTACTTGGCAAAGCAATAGTGCAGTTCGACGAGCCCGCACACATATGTCACTAAAACGACGGCTCAGCCCTCGCGAGCCTCTTCACCCTACCAATTGCCTCTGTGGGCATGCAATCCAAGCATGAATTTGTTATTTTTTTTTTCTTTTTTTCTCGGGTTTTATACATAGCTACAGCTCCACATGAGCAATTCCTTCCGACGCTATAGAAGCGTTAGACAATTCTCCAGTGATTCTGGGTCAGAGTCCGAAAGACCGGCCAGATCTTCCACCCCAAAAAGCGCAAACGCTAGAGCACTCATACACGCGAAAATGGCTTTCAGCATGGAACAAATGGCAGCCACTATACAGGCGGCCGAACAACATGCCGTCCAAGAAGCCAGTATTGAGAGCCAACGTAGGGAAAATGAACTTTGCCTGGCTATACAGCGGCTGACCGAACAGGTCAACGCTGTACAAATCGCTTCCCCGCAAGCGGAAGCTCCCAAAATCTAAGCGTATGAACCCATAGAAATTAGGGACAACGTAAAATGTGACGAGCCCCTAGGAGCGCAGGAAGCATACCTGGCGACAAGAGGCGGTAGCTGCATATTATATCTTTAGGAACTACCTAAATAGCTCTCGCCATTATCAGGCCGCTATAATTATTAGGAGTAAAATAAGAGGCCCTGCCGATGCCGTGCTATCCTCGTTTGGCACTGTGCTGAATTTCGACGCGATTATAAATCGACTGGACTTTACGTACAGTGATAAGCGTCAGATTCACGTTATCGAGCAGGAGATGGGTACTCTCAGGCAGGGAAATATGACCCTACTATGACGAGGTCGAGAAAAAACTGACCTTGCTCACCAAAAAAGCCACCATGTTGTACGAATCCTCGGCGGCAAAGGTTTTGTGTGACAATTTCCGGGACGACGCACTTCGAGTATTTATCTCGGGTGTTGTGTTCAGATGAAGGCTCCCCAGATTTGTGGTCGTGCTCCCAGTTGTTATTTAATTACATCAGTTGGGTTTAAGTTTTAGCATATCTTTATTTAATGTTTGCTAGGTATTCGGAGCAGCTGTTGTTGCCGCTCCGAGCTCATGGGAGTTTCTGATTTTACAATTATACTTATGAGTTAAAGGAAGTCTAAAGTCTCGTAGCTGCGCTGCCCAAAGCGGCAGCGGAGAGACGGTTATGTATTTCTTAAGTATTTATATATGAATATATATTTATGTAATGTTCGCTTAGGCGGAGGTATGTGGACATGCATAAGGTCCACTCGTGTTACGTATATGCGGACATATGCACTTTTCTTATTATGTATGTATGTATTTATGTATTTCTTAAGTATTTATATATGAATATATATTTATGTAATGTTCGCTTAGGCGGAGGTATGTGGACATGCATAAGGTCCACTCGTGTTACGTATATGCGGACATATGCACTTTTCGGCACAGCGGGCGATTCATATTTCGGTGCACTTAGGTTTATGACCGAGACCTTGGACAACATAAACACTGCGACAAAGTGTACAGTGTGTACCCTTTAAGTACTCTTGGTACAGTGGGTGGCCGATATATATATATGATATTAATAGTGCATATATGTGCATATTACATCTCCCTCCTTTTGAAAAATAACGTAATATAATGAAGTTATTTTCTAACATAGATTGTACAAATTTTAATAAATGATGTTAACAATAGTTTTTTTTTTTTTTTTTTGTGTTATATTTGGTATGCTTATTTTTCTCTTTTTTTATACCCTTGCAGAGGGTATTATAATTTTGGTCAAAAGTGTGCAACGCAGTGAAGGAGACATCTCCGACCCTATAAAGTATATATATTCTTGATCAGGATCACCTCCTGAGTCGATATGAGCATGTCCGTCTGTCCGTCGGTCCGTCTGTCCGTCTGTCTGTTTCTACGCAAACTAGTCTCTCAGTTTTAGAGCTATCGAGTTGAAACTTTGCACACACCCTTCTTTCTGTTGCAGGCAGTATATAAGTCGGAACGGCCGGGATCGGTCGACTATATCCTATAGCTGCCATATAACTGATTGATCGGAAATGCCATAACTTTGGTGTTTTTTAAGTTGGAGGGTTGAGACTTGCCACACATGTTATATTTGACCAAAATATCTTGTGTACAAAATTTCATAAGGATCGGCTGACTATATCCTATAGCTGTCATAGAACGATCGAAATTGGCATAACTTTGTTGTTTTTTAAGTTAGAAAGATGGGATTTGGTACAGATTCAATTTTGGGAAACAAAATCTGATTTGTCGAATTTCATAAGGATCGACCAACTATATCCTATAGCTGTCATATAACTGATTGATCGGAAATGCTATAACTTCGTTGTTTTTCAAGTTAGAAGCATGGGAGTTTCAATGGATTCCTCTTTTGGCAAAATAATTCGATATGCCAAATTTCATAAGGATCGGCCGACTATATACGATCCGCTATATATCTAATAATATAAGATGCGTGGCGCCACCTAGCGGACTGCGACTCAACTGCAAGGGTATATCAACTTCGGCTCCGCCCGAAGTTAGCTTTCCTTTCTTGTTTTTTATTTATTTTATTTTATTAATTTTTTTTTTTTTTTAATGTATTTATGTATGGCCATACATGATATATTTATAGAATGTTGATTGATTATGAAATAAAAAGTTTGAATCTATCTTTATGTACTATTTGTTTTTTATTTTTATTGTCTAATATAGTTATATTATCCCTATCTTCTATTTGTTCTACCTTATAGGGACCTGTATATTTAAAATCTAGCTTATGTCCTGTTTCATTTTTTAATAAGACCTTATCTCCTATTTTTAACTCAAAATCTAAACTAGTTTTGTCGTAAATAGTTTTTTGTTTTATTTTATGAGATTCTAGCATTAGTCTGGCTCTCTTAAATGCCTGTTCTAATCTGAATTTTGATTCCTTAGCATAATCTTCTATATTATAAAGAGGTTTTATTTTTTCTATGCTATTAAAATGCTTAGGTAAATTTGAAGTTTTACCAAAAACTAGCTCGTATGGACAATAGTCATGTGCCATCGAGGGGGTCGTATTGAAGCAATAGACGAAGTATTGTAGCCATACATCCCAATCCGTTTTGTCAACTGAGATGTATGAACGAATGTACTCATTGAGTGTTCTGTGGCTTCGCTCCACGGTACCTACAGTTTGGTGATGATGTGCAGTAGAAGTTATGTTTTCAATATTTAAATTTTTACATAGACCTTCAATAATTGAATTTTTATATTCAGTTCCCATGTCCGTAATGAACGTCTTCATTGGACCGTACTTTAGAATAAAATCTTCAAATATAGCTTTTGCTACCGTATTTGCACTTTTATTTGGTATTGATATCGCTACCAGGTATTTGGTTAAATCGCATATGAGTGTTACTGCATACTCGTTCCCATTGTTTGACTTTGGTAGTGGACCAACCGTATCCACAGTTACTCTATCGAAAGCTCTTTGTGGAGTTTCAGTTATAGTTAATGGGGTCTTAGTGTGTTTAGTTGTTTTTGACTTTTGGCATTTAAGACATTTCTTTATGTACTCTTTTATGTATTTGGACATATTTTTCCAGTAATAGTGCCTCTGGACCTTGGCCAAGGTTTTAGTAATGCCTGTATGACCACCTTATATTGGATTATTAAAATTATCAATTGAAACATGTTCAAAGATATTTTCCCACGGTGCCACCTTAAGTTGGCTGATTTTGTGCATACCGGCTTGCTTTTCAAGCCTTTGAAAGAATTGAACTAAGTCAAGGGTTCCATTAGTATACAAATCGCTAACATTATATCTTGCTGTAATTTTCCTTCCGTGCTTAAATAAACACATATTGTCATTTACATGCAAGGTCACTACTTTACGTACTTCATCTTTAGTAATGACTTCATATACGTTGGGCTTTGAAGCTTCTTCTATGGATTGCTTAATCAATTCTATTTTTTCTTTTCCTGCGCAGGATTTTTGTCTACTTTGGTTTCTGGTAGTGACTTTCAGAATTTCAATGTTTAAATGTATGTTTTTCAAGTCTGTGATTGTTATTCTAGACAGCGCATCGGCTACATAATTATCTTTACCCTTTAGATACTCTACTGTAAAATTATATTCCTCTAATTCAAGTCTCATTCGTGTTAGTTTGGAACTGGGATTTATCATTGAAAATAAATAGGTAAGTGCTCTGTGGTCTGTTTTGACAGTGAAGTGTCTACCATAAATATATGGTCTGAAGTATGTTATTGCCCAGTGAATAGCTGCTAATTCTTGTTCTGTAGTGCTCTTGTTGCTCTCACCTTTAGTAAAGGATCTTGATGCGTATGCAACTGGAAGCTGTAATCCATTTTTATTCTGAGTTAGTACTGCTCCACAAGCGTATTTGCTAGCATCTGTGATTATGCAAAATTCTTTGCTAAAATCTGGGTATTGCAACAGAGTTGGGTTTATTAATGCTGATTTTAGATGTTCGAAAGCGTTTTGACATTCTGTTGTCCATTCGAATTTTACATTTTTCCTACATAATCTTGTTATGTGACGGGAGTATTCTGCAAAATTCTTTATGAAACATCTGTAATAATTGCAAAATGCAACGAATCTTCTAGCGCTGTCCACATCATGTGGGACTGGGTAATTTTGAAAGACGTCGTATTTTTTGTCGTCGGGCAAGATTCCTTTATTTGTGCATTTATGTCCTAGGAAGGTGACTTCATGCATGAAAAATGAACATTTTTCGGGATGTAACTTTAGGTTGTGTTTCCTACATTTCTCGAAAACATCAGTTAGGTTCTTGAGCATGTGGTTTTCGGAACAACCTATGACTATTAAGTCATCCATGTAAAGAAATGCTTGGGAAGGCTCCAATCCAGAGAAAGCTATAGTCATCATTCTTTGAAAAAAGTTTGGTGCTATTTTTAAACCGAATGGTAATCGTGTGAAACGATATGAACCATTGTTCGTTGAAAAGGATGTTATATCTCGTGAATTTTTTTCGAGTTCAATTTGGTGAAAACCGGACATTAAGTCGAGACATGAGAAATACTTTGCTCTACCTAGTTGATCTAAAATGTCATCAATTCTAGGGAGTGGAAATTTATCAGATAAGAGTTTTTTATTAATTTGACGATAATCTATTACTAATCGCCATTTTTTATTTTCTGAATTTGGGAGTGACTTTTTGGGTACTAGCAAAAGTGGGCTATTATAAGGTGATACAGAGGGTTCTACTATTTTATCATTAATAAGTTTTTGGACTTGTCTTTGAATTTCGTCTTGTTGACTATGAGGGTTCCTGTAATTTTTTGTATATACGGGTTCATCATCACTTAATCTCAGTTTTTGTTTATAGAAATTATTTGTAGTGATCGCTTCGGTTTCTAGTCCGAATACATCACTATACTGGGTGCATAATTTTGTAAGCTGATCATTGAGTCTGTTTTGAGTCTGTTTTTTGTCATTGAGGGGTCTGTTTTTACTACATCGTAGTTTGAAAGTGGTTCATGATGAATATTTTTATTATCAACTACCTGATCTATATTTGTGGTATTTAGTAGTCTTACATATGCATTCTGGACTGTTGCTATGGTATTTGCTATATAGATACCTTTATGAATCTCTTGATTCGGAATCAATACACTACTTTCTTCTGAATTTATCTTAATTTTTCGGATGACTTGGGATCTTGCTGGCAGAATTAGGGAGTTGTGGCCAGAACTATATGTTATCGGAACATAAATTGGATATTTGAGATTATTTGGTCTAACTATTCTTCAGAAGGCTTGAATTCTAATTGACAATTGTACCTTTTGATAAAATCTATTCCCAGTATCCCATCACAAGGAATAGCGAATTGCACATTTACTATATGGAAATCATGTGGGATGATGTATTTAGAAGTCTGAATTTCAATAGAAGTTATGCCTTTTGATTTGGTAACCTCTTGGCTTATACCCTGTATGTTTATGATATGATCATCTTGAATGTTTTGAAAATTATCAGAATTTTCCTTTAATATGGAAATTTCTGCACCTGTATCTAGTAGAAAAATTAATTCTTTTCCTGTTGCTGCGTTTATGAAACTAACGAATGTACTTTGACTGAGATTTATAGTGTGAATCTTGTTATTTTTTACTGACGTGTATCTAAAGGTGTTTGGGAGTTTTCCGAATTCGTTTGGGCTATCCTTATATTGTTATGTTGGTTGTTATTATTATTATTGTTATTATTGTTGTTTCCCCCTCGGCTATTTCCGCCGCGGTTGTTTCCACCACGGTTATTTCCGCCGCGGTTGTTGTTTGTGTAATAACTGTTATTCTGGTTACTTTTATTTCTGTAGTAGCCATTGGTTTGATTATAACCGTTATTCTGGTAATATCTGGTATTATTATAATTACCTCGATTATTACCTCTACCGCGATAATTGTTTCTAAAATTATTACCGCGATAATTATTTCCTCGTTGGGTGTACAATATTGAATTGGCATTACCTGTCATTTCAGTACTGCATTGTATGTACTTTGTGACGGCTTCATTCATAGTTATGAAAGTGCCTGCTTCCAATATTGTTTTGAGGCGGCCATGCTCACAGTTTTTAACCATTGTGGTTATGGCCTCCTTGGTACTGAATTTGTCAGCGTGTTCGGCCGATAGGCCTTCGTCAATGTACGAAGCTTCTAGGAGCTTTCTTAGGTTGTCTATTTCCGTCGTGAATTTTTCTGCAGTCTTGCCTTTCTGGGTTGATTTCGCCATTTTGGCTTTAATTATGTCAGAGGTTTCTCCGACTATAGTGTCTTGTAGTTTTCTGATTATTGCTTCTATTGTTGTTTCATTTTGGACTCTGTATAAAGTTGATCCAATTATTTTGGATTTAATTACTTCTACTGCCAAATTCTCGAATGTACCTTTCGTTAGGTTAACTAACCTCAAAGCTGTTATAAATCTTTGAAGGTGTAACCTTTGCCCGTTAAATTCAGGGATGGCATTCGATCTTTCTCTAATGTATGCCCTTTGGGCAATGCTCTCGTCAGCCATTGTGGTTGGTTTTAATTCTACAATGCTGTCGTTAAATTCAGAGTCGGACAAGTCCTGGTCTGATAATTCAGATTGAATAAGGACTGCCGGAACCGTAAGGTTGTTAATATGGCTTTCTTCTATTTCTTGTTGGTCAATAACTTCTTTTGATTCTGGTTCGTCACCAGCTTCAATTGTTATTGAAGTATTGAGAATAGTAGGTATTGAAATATAGAGCTTGAATCTTTCTTTAACAGAGGTTAGATTAGATCTTAGTCTGATCAAAAACTTTGATACTCGAGACCAGTGATCCGGATTTAACTTTTCTCTGTGTTCATATATTAATATCCGCGCTTCATTAAAGCATTTAACTAATATTTCTACGTGTTTATTGACCGTTGTTTTTTGTATCGGTCTATTTTGTGTTAGTGACTTATGAGATTTGTCAAATTCTGCTTTAATGGTTGATAGTTCCTTTGATAATTCATTCCATTCCATTATATTATGGGTGTTGTTAATACTATTCCTTTTTGGGTTGCAGTGCAGTGAAACAATGGTGAAACATGGTAGTTAAATGTTTCTATATAAAGTATTTCTAGTTCATACACACTAACTGGGGTTGTTGATACCAACTGCCTGATCCTTTCTTTGAAATAGGGGTCCTTTTCATATGTTTTTTCTATGGCTCTTTGAGTACTCATAGTTGAATTATTTTCTTTTAAACTTTCTTTATTTTATTTATTTTTATTTTATTTTCAGAGATATATCAGAATTTGGCATGGAGCGTTGTTATTATTTTTTTTTTAAATGTATAAAAATTAATTTTTATTTTTCCGTTATTTTTTTTTTATATTTTGTCCAGATCGTTAGCCTGGCTTTTATTAATCGCTCTTTTTGCTATACATTTATTGTAAAAAATGTATGCTTTATACAAAATGAATGCAATCAAAATAAATACAATAATTGATAAAAGGATATTTGTCAATTCGGTGTTAGTAGTGCTAGACTCAATTTTATTTATTACATTTGCTGTGGAGTCCACTTGTTTTACATCTACTAAACCCATTTTGGGTATTTTCTCTAGAATTGGTATATAATTTTTTTTGTAAATTGTATGATTTAATTTATTATTTATTTGCCATTCAATTTGGCTCATTTAAAGACTTATCTTACTTAAAGACTTAAAGACTTGTCTTATTTGGCTATATGCATATTGCGTTTATTTATATTTTTTTTTTATAAAACCTGCCTATAATTTTTTTTTTTTATATATATATTAGTTGTTTTTCTTGGTTGTTCATTATCTTTTTTACATAAAAACCTGCCTATTTTTTGTATGGTTTTCAGGTCACACGCTAATCGGGCAACTTTAATGTCGCTCAATTTTACAAATGATTCGTTATACTAAAAAAAATATGCATCGCAGTGCAATACAAAAAAATATGGAACGCAGTGCATGGGGAAAAAAATATTGCGCTCTTGGTAGCGCTGTCGGTTCACTGATCCGGGCTTAGCTTGGAACGCTAAGCGGGGCCGGTGCTGGCTGCACTGGCTTGTCTTCCTTATTTGATTGTTGGGGCACCGGTGCTGGCACAGGTTTGTTCGCAGAAGGGGGATTCCAGGGGTCCTCTGCAGTCATTGGGGCATTTTCTCTTTAATTTCGGTAATTCCTGTTTCGGTGGTGGATGAAGTATTATCTTGTCTTTGCATATATTAGATATTGCAGTGTAGGTGGATGTGTGAGTGGCTGTGGTTTTATTATTTCTTTGCGTTAATAGGTTTTTGATGTGTTCAACTTCGGCGTGTATTTTCACCGAGTTGTTCCACTCTAATTTACTTCCGCTATTTAGTAGCTTCAGTAATTCAGCCTTTCTGGCTTTCAAACGTTTAACCACGCCACTACGTACTTACTGCGATGTTCTGTTTTGTTGTTTTTTTTTTTTGATTTAGATCGTTGGATTTCCGTTCAAGAGTTGATGTTTTTTTCCTCCAGTTGTTGATCCTAGTTGTTGATTTGATGTCCAGTTGTTGAGTTGTTGATCCTTCTGCGTTGGGGATCCTTCGATGTCCTTTAGAGGTCCTGTCACGGTCGCCATGTTGTGTTCAGATGAAGGCTCCCCAGATTTGTGGTCGTGTTCCCAGTTGTTATTTAATTACATCAGTTGGGTTTAAGTTTTAGCATATCTTTATTTAATGTTTGCTAGGTATTCGGAGCAGCTGTTGTTGCCGCTCCGAGCTCATGGGAGTTTCTGATTTTACAATTATACTTATGAGTTAAAGGAAGTCTAAAGTCTCGTAGCTGCGCTGCCCAAAGCGGCAGCGGAGAGACGGTTATGTATTTCTTAAGTATTTATATATGAATATATATTTATGTTATGTTCGCTTAGGCGGAGGTATGTGGACATGCATAAGGTCCTCTCGTGTTACGCAAAGGCACAGCGGGCGATTCATATTTCGGTGCACTTAGGTTTATGACCGAGACCTTGGACAACATAAACACTGCGACAAAGTGTTACAGTGTGTACCCTTTAAGTACTATTGGTACAGTGGGTGGCCGATATATATATATGATATTAATAGTGCATATATGTGCATATTACACGGGACTTGAGCGTAGCCTTACGGATGTCCTCTTTTCGGCAAAGCCGAAAGATATGCCTTCAGCCCTCGCTTTGGCACAAGAAATAGAATCTAACCACGAGAGGTACTCCTTCGCGGCTTCGTTTGCCAGAAGCCAGGAGGACAAGGATAAAAAACAATATCCAAAAACACAGAAACACCGTCAGGCTCCTGCGCCGGCGAATGCCCAGACAAATACTGGCAAAAATCCAAGCAATACAAGGCACAAGCTCTGCCCCACACAGCGGAGGCACCCCTGAACCCATGGACATTGATCCATCACTTTCCAGGATGCTCAAGCCCTCTCTAGCCCCGGCACACCAAAACAGGAAGCCGGCAGAGTCCGATCGATCGGGCCCACACAAAAGGCAGAGGGTTAACCGCGTCGTGCAGGGCGCAGGTGAATCCGGGGTGAAATATACCGCTTCAGACGCGGCTCAAGAAATTGACGACGACGCCATTAAGAAATATGATTCGGACGTCATTAATATTTTAGGGTAAAGGCCCTACTACCCGTCATCAGACGACGAGTAGCGAGGCTAGAAATGAAGCTTCTAATAGACACAGTTGATTAGGAGCCCATTTATGCCAGACCCTACCCGTACCCGATGGGGGCAGCCGATTTCGTCAATGGCGAAATTCAAGACCTCCTAAAAAACGGCATAATCCAGAAGTTGAGATCCCCCTACCCAATATGGGTAGTAGACAAAAAGGGCACCGACGAATCTGGCAACCGTAAAATGCGGCTGGTATTAGACTTTCGAAAGTTAAATGAGAGGACAATACCGGATCGCTACCCCATGCCTAGGGAATTGATACTAGGGAATTTAGGCAAGGCCAAGTACTTCACAACGCTCGATTCGAAGTCTGGCTACCACCAAATTACACTGGCGGAACGTGACCGTAAAAAAATTTGGGAGGAATTCGCGTTTGTGAAACATTCAGCGAATCTCTCGGAGTATAGGCGCGTCATAGAAGAAACTAACGGGATATCCAACATGTTCCCTCAGTCTCACATCTTGATTGTTGATGTCACCCATCTGCGCGGCCGGCTCGACTCATTGAGCATCCATCATAGGGTAGCAAGAAGCTTAGACTTCCTAGGGACCGCGTTGAAAGTAGTGGCGGGATCGCCGGACGCGGAAGACTTCAAGAAAATTAAATTTAGAGAATTCGAATTAACAACAAGGTTCAAATTCAAATTGATAAAATTTCCGCTACCGTCAACCAACTTCTGAGGTCAGCTAAAAAGTCCCAAAATTGATACAGGGCACCTATTCGAGATACTTTTAACTCGAAATAGGATGATAACAATGGAGCTGCAGGGTTTAATACTGGCAGTAGCACTTGCCAAAGTTAATGTCGTTAGCCCTAGCATCTTAGATCATGCAGACCTGGAAGGTGTGTGGATGGAAGAGCCCACCGAGACCTCGATTAAGGATGTTTTGTCCGTATCGTCCGTTAAGATTTTACAATCCAATAACATCTTACACTTTATTATTAGGTTTCCAAAGATTAAGTCGGCCTGCAACAAGATCATCGTTTTCCCGGTGTCACATCACGACACCATACTCAGGCTGGAGGACAATGTTATTGCTAAATGCGACGGCAATATCAACACAGTAGAAAACTGCTCTTTGACAGCAGGGGCTACATTTTTTCGGCTGGCGCAAAGAAGATCATGCGCTCAAGAGCTCCACGCTGGAGGCACGGCAAGCGATTTACACCCCATCACCTATGTTGATGAGGGGATTGTAATTATAAATGATAGCTCAGCTCGAGTGTGTGTGGATAATGGCAACTGTGCCCATATAAGGGCACATATCTCGTCACCTTTGAAGAAAGTGCCACCGTCAAGGAAACCCGATTGGACAATCATGACACAGCCCAGAAGAGGGCTCCAGGAGTGGCCAGCTCGCCTTCCCTGAACGTCACTATGGAACGCAACGTTTTCAGTCTTCCTTACCTTCACCAGCTGAGTGAACGTAACCTGGAACACATCAAGGAGTTCGGGGAGAAGATCAACCATCATCAAATATATCAGATGGTGTTCATAGCGGGAGCAATATGCTGCGCTTTGATTTCCATCGGCTTGGCCTATCGGCGGGTCACTCAGGCCCGAAGGAGATGATCGCCCAAATAGGGTCGGCCGAGGGCGGCCTCATTCTTGAAGGGGAGTAGTTAACTGAAGTTAACCGCGCAACGGCAATGTCCGATTACTTAGGAGCTCGCTCTGGCCAAACTGCTGACACAGCGTCTGGCCGGATACTCGTGCATAGCCACCGAACACTGCATATTTGCATGGCCGCTATGAAATACATTTTTTTTTAGCTTTAAGTTTCAGTTTATACTTGAGACTCACACAATAAAGAACTCCTACACATAACTCCGGCACAAGCCGTAAAATTCAATTCACTTGTAAGATTGGTTACTCAGCCTCAAGGGCGGTAACAACGGAGTTAGTAACTCCCAACATAACTTTCAGCGAGAAGGAAGAACCCTAGGCAACCGCCAGGGAACCGCTCTACTGAAGACATACAACTATCCTTACCCCTTAATTTAATTAATTTATATTCTGCAAATACCAAATTTGGAAGTACAAATGTAGTATTTTGAGGAGCCAATGCTATGATCAAAAGCAGTTTCCAATAAGACCGGATCGCTTACGTTCGGAACGCAGATAGCAGGGATTTTGCTAGGTTTTGCAGAATGGTCATCTCCTTCAAGGGCACTTGTATCCCCATTGATAGAATCAACATCCTCCAGATCCTGTTCCATTTGATCTGCTTCAGCAGACAGAATCGCGACTCGATTGTTACCCAATGCCTTTGCAAAGAAAGAATCAGCCGCCTTGTTGAGCGGGGTTGAGGTCTGCAATTTAGCATTGCGGATCGGGCGTGGTGCGACAGCAGGTAAAGATGACTGAGTCACGTCTTTGCGTTTTCGGCTGCTAGTTCGTCCAGGAGCTTGAAACAGACATTTTGAATTGCTTGTTTTATTTACCAACGAAGGTAATACATTTGCCAGCGGAGACGTAGTTGAACGTATGCTGCTGCCTGCCCAAATATGTAGAAGTATTGCCCAAAATTGTATTGGCGTTTGTAATGGTGCAGGTTACACTGCTAATTGTCACCATTTAGCTGATGGTCCGTGTTTGTTCAGGCATACCTGTAAGGTAGGCAGATAGATCAGAGTGCCGGTCGTGGATTTGGGATCTTATTTCTACAGGGTCTGCGCCAGATATTTGTCTCTTCTTCTCAAATTTATCTCCTGTTGCTAGGCAGAGGGCGAGCAGATGACTCTTCCATTATACCAATAGTTTTCAGTTTAGAACCAAAAGTTTTCAGGATAATTTGTACGTAACGACTACGTAACGACCTCCCACTTACGCAATACGTAGAGCGAGGGGTAAAACCAACACTACTTTAGTCTTACTTATCGTTGTTGGACTACTCGCCAATAGCAGCCACCGCTTTGCAGCGACCAAAAGTAGACTTCGTGTGCAAGATGTACACACGAGTGGTAATGAGGTCTCAGCTGGATTATTTTAGATAATTGTTCAATATAACAACAAAATAAAATTTTTTTCTTCCAGAAGAAAAAATTGTACAATTATTAGGTTAGAGTGACCAGGACCCAAAACACAGTATATATAAAACACAAAAAATAATAAAATAAAATAAAAGAGTTGCTCGCGATGGTAGTGGTGTGAATCGAAAAAAAAACCATAAACAAAAAGGAAAACCATTTAATGTCCGCGACGCGAAACAACAATTTTATTTAGCAACTGGCAACTTTCAGGATTTATTCAGCAAATTTAGTAACTGAAAGGAATCATCGTACCAAGAAAGTTCCAGCAGGATTAAAGGATCGAAATCAGAACCGCAGGTATTTGTGCCAAAAATTGAAAGTAAGAAAAAACAAAAATTAAAATCCGTCTTGAGCTGAAATGTTTCACCCTCTTTTCAATTATTGGCGCATAGGTACTTCCAAAACAGTCGAGTTAAAGTGAATAATAAAATATTGCCAACATAAATGAACAATTGCCTGTGAACAAAAATAAAACCCATAAATTAGAGCGCAAGAAAAGCTCACTTGCGGTCTCTCGTGAATTGCCCCTCTCGTGAATTGGTAAAAATATAATCGAATTTATAAAGTTGAACCGAGCGTATTTTTCGTAGTTGCTATGTTTAAATTTACAGCCACCTTTTTGTCTTTCGGTTTTTCGCGACTAGATAAACTAATCTAAGTTAACCTTTTGGCGACCCCGGGTGGACTGTAGTTAATATAATTAAAAAAAAGAGCAACAAAAACAGTGACAGTGACACAATATAAATATATAAACAATATATAACATATGTCGGGAAATGTTGGTCGTTTTTCTCAGTCATTTTCTATTTTGCACACGCAGCGAGTCGCAATGATATTCTTCCTTATGACCTTTCACTTCCGATGGCTGTTCTCGATTGCCTTCCCATTCCACTTCCTTCCTTCCATCATTGCGCCACGCTCAGCAGGGCTTTACTCTCTTTCCCTACCGCGCTCTTATTCTAATAAGCTTCTCTCTCTTCATTTTCAATGCTCATTTATTTCCTTTTGTACCATACACTTAACTTATAATTAATCAGTAAATATTATTTGAATTAAATCTATCTTATCTCCGACACGGCCTTCCTGACTATAACACGTCATCGTGTTCCTTTGCATAGTACAAGATTTATCAGAACACATCATTGTCAATATTTTATATTACTTAGCTTATCCCTATGATTACAAAGCTTACTTATACTTCAAAACAAAATCAATTGCACTTCTTGTGCCTTCAAGCGTTAGTTGGACGGGATAACACTTCTCAAATTCTCTAGAGTACAAGCTCTCTTCCGTACAAACCCAACCACTTGGATATCCATCAGAGATTAGCTTAGCAGGATAACTTTCTTTTCTTTCACATATCTTAGAGTACACGCTCTCTTCCGCTCAAGCTCAATCATCTGGTTACCAATTCACTTATCATCAAATCATAATTTTAGCAGGCTTCTCTCATACAAATCAGAGTACTACGCTCTCTTCTGCATAAAATTTCTCCCTCGCACCCCTCTTGGGTCACAGATCTCTTGCTTGCACGCACTACTTTTTGCCGTCGTCAAGCTCTTCTTCAAATTCCAAGGTCTCTCGATCTTTAGGCACACTACGCACACTATCATGCGGGTATTTATACACCCTTCTAGTTGTCAATGATTTTAACAAATATCGGTCACCATCTAACAATTGTACAATTTCGAATGGTCCCTTAAGCTTTGGATCCAACTTTGTTTGGTGCCGCTCTTCGCTTTTCAGCAATACATGATCGCCAATTTTATGCCTTACTACCTGAGCATGCTTTTTATTTACTCTTGCCTTATCATACTGAGCATTTTTACTTATGCCTTCCTTAGCTTCCTTCCTAGCCTTATTTAGATCTACACGCTCTTCCTCATTTACAGTAAGCATTCCCAAGGGTCTCGCTTCTTTGCCAATCATCAGCTCTAATGGACTATGGTTAGTTACCCGGTTCATGGTACAGTTTATTGCCAATTGTACTTCGCCCAATGCTTCTTGCCATGTTCGCTCACTTGTCTCTACAGCCGTTAGCATGCCCTTTAGCACACTCATAACGCGCTCGACCTGGCCATTTGCCCTACTGGCACCCGTTGCTACTACATGAAGGTCAATTTTGTTATTGGAACAGAATTTTCGAAATTCGCTACTCGTGAAGCATCTACCTTGGTCCGCTATAATTCTGTTAGGAACACCAAATACTGATATCGCAGACTTTACTGACTGTATGCAGTTCACCGTGTCCAAGTTCCACGTGTGGTACAGGTAAACAAATTTGGTGAAGGCATCAATTTGAACTATTACGTATTCCTTCTCGTCCTTTTTTCCGCTTAATTTGCCACTAATATCAATGTGCACCGTATGCCATGGTATCTCTACTTTGGGAATGGGATGTAACTCCGATTTTATTTTACCTGACACCGATTTTGACAATTTACATGTCACACAATTTTCTACAAATCTTCGCACGTATTTTGACATTCCATCAAACCAATATTGCTCGTAAATCTTATCTAAGGTTTTTTTGCCACCCCAAGTGCATTACAGCTTCGTGAACATGATTAACCACCGACCACCTGAATGCCCTGGGTACGACTGGCAAGCATCGTGTCTTCCCATTTCTTTGAATTTTACGATGCAGCAAACTATTCCTGATTTCATAAGAATTAGCTGTTTCTTTCTGCATTTCATCACTATTTAACTCGGTCATGATTTGCGATATGTCTTGATCACGCTTCTGTGCGGATATAAGCCAGTTGTGGGTTATAGTTGCCAAGTCAACTCGTACCTCCACTACCTTACTCAAACTTTCCTGCTCTACTATGGTGACGGGATTCCGAGACAAGCAGTCAACGTGAGCCATTTGGCTCCCTTTTTTATATTCCACCTGGAATTCGTATGACTGCAGAAATGACCACCAACGATGAACTCGCGGCGTCAATGCCGCTTTCTTTTGACTTGCACTAACAGAATTACAGACCGTATATACTGTGAACTTTCTGCCGCTTATAATGTCGGAAAATAATGTCGGAAATTTCTAATCGCATTGTACACCGCCAATGTCTCGAGTTCATACGAATGATATTTTGACTCGGATATTGTGGTGCATTTACTGTAATACTCAACTACACGGCGCTGACCATCTACCATGTGCAATAGCATAGCGCCATACCCATTGGCGCTAGCATCCGTATGCAGCTCTATTGGTAAATTTGGATCGAATATGATCAAAACGGGATCACTAGTTAGCACCTTAATAATTTTTTTTCGAATTTCCTCATGCTTTTCGCTCCACTCAAATACGTTTATTTTTGATGTTAGCAGATAAAGAGGCTTCATTACTTCTGAGAAACGTGGGACAAATTTCCTAAAGTAAGATGCTAAACCTATGAACTGTCTAGTTTGTGTGACTGATTCTGGTTTGGGAAGTTGGGTTAGTGCTTGTATTTTTCGAGGATTGGGTTTTAGCTCGCCATCTCTTATAAGAAAACCTAAGTACTCTATCTCCGTTTGCAGAAATTTGCATTTTTTAATGTTAAAGGAAAAGCCTGACTTGGATAATATGCTTAGAACTGTTTCCAATCTGTCAAATGCTTCCTCTATAGTACTAGAAACAATTAATACGTCATCGATATAGACTACTGCATATTTATTAACCAAATCCCCTAAAGCTCGAACTATGGCACGTTGAAAGACTGACGAAGCGTTTTTGAGGCCAAAGGGCATAGCTAAAAATTCATATTGACCCTCTGGTGTCACGAATGCAGTTCGCTCAACCGAATCGGGGTGAATTGGCACCTGATAGAAGCCACTGGCCATGTCTAGGCTAGAGAAATATTTACCGCCTTGCAGGCGATCTATTTGGTCTGATATTAATGGCAAGGGGTATCTATCTGACACAGTATTTGCGTTGAGTTCTCGATAATCTATGCACAGTCTGTCACTGCCGTCCTTCTTTTTTACAAGTAACATTGGACTAGCGAAAGGGGAGCTACTTGGTCTAATTACGTTGGATTCTAGCATTTGCTGAATCTTTTCTCTTACTATTTCTTTCTCACTCTCGCTAAGACGATATGGTCGTCTCTGTACTGTTTTGTTTACGTCCACTAAACGGATTTCTAAAGAACCTGTCGTAACACGTCTATTTGGAATGCCATCAATGAGAAATTTGGAATATTTGGCCAGTATGTAGTTTAATTTTAACTTATCACTATTACTTAGCTCCAAATTAACATTACTTTTATGATCTATCTCGTTTACATTTTTATCATTATTTAAAGACAATACGGTTTGAGTTTTGTAGATATCGAATCTATCTCTTTCTAAAGTTACTCCAAAACCAAGCTCAAAAATGTCTTGTCCAATTATCATATCATATTTGAGGCACTTATTATCTACTACATGAAATGACAATTCAAAATTAAATTCAGAAATTTGTATGGTGGACAGAATCTGCATATTGCTCTTGACAACATTGTCGCCTATGCCTCTCAAAACAACCATGTTATGGATTCTCTTTCCAGCCAGCTTGGCGCCAACTGTTTCTTCAACTGTTTCGATATGTCCAACGCCGCCGCACTTGAAGCAAGTAATTGTTGATCTCTCTCGTACCATCGTTGTCCTGTTGTTGCTTTCGCCATGTCTAGTCTCGTTTCGTTCTTCTGTTCTCCTCTTGCGACACTCCATTGCCTTATGTCCAAGTTTTCCGCAATTATGGCATCTAATCGGCGTCTGCTTTTTGAATCTCTTCCTCTCGGGTCCCTCTGATGCAGAAAATTCAAAATTTCTGCTGAACGTGTGCGCTTTGAGTTGTTGTTGCAGTTCAGCACGTGTTTTTATGTTTGTGGTGAACGCTACACGCTACAGTCTGGGGTCGATTTGGGATGCATGAGCCAAGACTAGGGATATAGCGATCTCCTCATGGGTCATTGATTTCCACTTGGTCAATAACGATGTAATTAGTCGGCTTGAATACACCGAGAGGCATTCATTTGCATTAGGACGTCCCTTGAGCATGTTGAGCAACACTGCTGCCGGCGTCTCGTTGCCTTCGTAACGCTCCATGAACAAATCTCTGAATTGCGACCAGCTTATTCCGGGAAAACAAATTTGCGAAAGCCACTGCGATGCACTACCGAGTAGCGATTTGCTGAGCGTCATCACCAAGGATGCACCTTCTTGTGGATGTTCACTTAAAATCATATCCGCCGTTTTGCACCATGATGCCGCGTCGGCTTCTGCAGCTTCGGGGTTGAATATCGGTAACATCGCGGATGCGGCGCGCGTGTCAGGTTGCGGCGTTGCTTTTAATAGTTCGGTTATCACTCTATTTTGCGATTCTAATAGTCTGCGCCAGCTATCTTGCGAGTTATCTTGTAGGGGCGGTGATCCCACTACTGATGTCGGGAAATGTTGGTCGTTTTTCTCAGTCATTTTCTATTTTGCACACGCAGCGAGTCGCAATGATATTCTTCCTTATGACCTTTCACTTCCGATGGCTGTTCTCGATTGCCTTCCCAATCCACTTCCTTCCTTCCATCATAGCGCCACGCTCAGCAGGGCTTTACTCTTTTTCCCTACCGCGCTCTTATTCTAATAAGCTTCTCTCTCTTCATTTTCAATGCTCATTTATTTCCTTTTGTACCATACACTTAACTTATAATTAATCAGTAAATATTATTTGAATTAAATCTATCTTATCTCCAACACATACATATATTCAAAAAAAAAAAAAAGAGTTGCCCGCGACGGTTGTGGTGGTGAATTCAAAAATTCAAATTAAAGAATTCTCCGCGTCGCGAAACCAACTTCCCCAAGCCGCTACTGGAAGGATTTGTCGTCCCCATTGTCAAAGGAAAGTGGCCGCAGGATTAAAGGATAAGAAAGCAAATCCCCAGGTATTTGTGAAAAAAATTGAAAGTTCAGATAAGACAAATTAAAATCCGTCCTGTGCTGGAATATTGCACCCTCCTTTCAATTCTTGGCGCATACTTACGTAGAAAAAATAGTATAGTAAATAAATAACAACATATTGTAACGAACTGTTTTGGCTATATTTTGTTTGCAACAAACGCCGCGATTAGCTCACAGAGATTGAGGGTACGTTCCACCGAATTTATAGATTCGACGTGATTGCCCGAGCCCAGAAATAACACGGAATGCTTCGTTTCAATCAAATCCCCTTTATTATCTTTTCTTTACAAAGAATAAGAAAATCTCACCGGCCGTTTGGCTCAGCCGACCGACCGCTCGCCCTTCCGTCGATCCCCGATCCCAGTTCCAGATTGGTGCCAATACACACGCCCTCCCAAAGCTTGCGCCCGGCAGGTCGTGTGGTCTTGGTGCCTGGCACCGAAACGGCTCACGGTTCCCTTCGTTCGGACTCACAGACTCTGGTTGCGGGGCCGCTGCTCGTCCGTCGCCGCCGCTCCCTCGTCGTCGTTGCTCCTCTGACGCTGATGCTCCCTCGTCGTTGCTGCTCCCTCGACGATGCTGCTGCTCCTCTGACGCTGATGCTCCCTCGACGATGCTGCTGCTTCCTCGTTGTCGCCGTCGCTCCCTCGTCGTCGCCTCTGCTGTTGCTGCTCTTCCTTTATGGGTGCCGTGGACCTTCTGAATCTTTGGCTCGCTGCACTTGCCCTCTCGCCGTGGCCGGCACCTAATCCGTGTTAACAGGCCGAGTGGCTCATCTCCCAGGCATACGCCGGGCAGGATATGCTCCTCGCTGCTTAGCGGCCGGATCAGGGCACGAAGGGCCTACCTACCGCACAGGACACGCCCCCGGTCGCGTTCGCCACTCGCCTCCAAACACCTGCGTGCCTACGCCCCGCAGGATCTATCGTAGGCCAGAGATTTGGGCGTCGCGTCTCCTTTGACTCCAGGTGATACGCTGTGCATACGCTCCAGCGCCTGGATCAGGATTCCCTTAACTTTCCCGGGGTGTTCCTGCGTGGTTTTACTGTTGGGCTTGAGTTCCCGAGCTGGCTATCCCTCGCGTTACAGGATCACACATGGATCGAACGGTCAGGAGCAGGCAAGGCGTACGCCAGGCTGATCCATCGTCGCCGCTACTTCACCAGGATACCTGTTGTGTCCGGGAATAACTCCACCCGACTCGTTTACCCTTGGGCCTCAGTTTGCCGCGGCTCCTTGATCCTTTCCCCTTACTCCTTGCTTGTCTCGCGTACCGCCGCCGGACTTACCCACAGGGGGTCCTTAAGCTATTAATCGAAGATCCTTGCTCACTCGCGTAAAAGCCCGCACTTAAGACTGTCGGACTTACCCACGGGGGGTCCTTCAGCCTGTACTCCTAATTCCTCTAAGGAAACTTTCCTACTTGAATGTCAAACTTACCCACGGGGGGTCTTTCACTCAACTCTTCCAGCTTCCCTAGAAGACTCGGTCCTGATTTGCTCCAGGGGCCCTCCTTATAAGTGCCAGAGGCGACTCCCCCGATTGCCCTGCTTGGGCCTCCGATCCGCATTGTTTTTGTGCCGGTCATCGGACTTCGTCGCCGGCCGCTTCGTTCCCTGCCGTCCCCGCTGTTTCCTATGACCTTCGAGCGCGGCCGCGGAGGCCCGGCCGGGACCGTTACGTTCCACGGTTATTCATCTTTCGCCTTCTTCCGTGCGCTCCGCCGTGCCGGCTCCCCCGCCCCCGCTGCTGCCACCGCATGCCGTCTGCCTTTGATGCCTTTCTCTTCTTCCGTATTTCTAAACACTGCCGCGCCGGCCCATCCGACGCTGCAGTGCTGACTTGCTTGTTCCCCCCCCCGCTACTGCACCTCTTACCACCTGTCTTGGCGTGTGGGAGATCTAATCTCCTACACTTCCCCCCTTCTTCTGGAACGACAGAAGCTTCGTGGTTCCTTTTGTTTTTATACCCTTGCAAATTATATGTTTTAATTCCCGATTTAAAATAAAAAAATAAAAATTAGGATTTTTATTTTATAAATTTTATTATTAAATTCAAGAATGAGTTATAAAGATATCCTATTGGATTGATCGTAGATTATAAACTGATTTTACAAATTCAATTTTCTTATAACTATAGCTTTTATCGGTGACAGCGACGCTGGCAGCATAGATGGACTTTGGTTGAATAGTTTTGATTGGTCAGAGCTTTATGCTGACATGTAGGTTCCCAGGATGGGCACTTGTTTATGAATTTGGAGCAAAAGGGGTTTGATGTTTACGTCTACTGTCGTCGATAAAGGCGTGTGAATGGTTTATGTCTATGTTTATGTCTGGATGCCAATGATAATGCTATGGGAAAGGGTTTGTGTCTAGCCTATTTGAATTATTCCCACAGTAGGCTCTGGAATGTTGTTTATATACGATTTGATAGGTATGGCAGGGTATACTGGTTTTATGGGGGATTCGTTATCTAGGGTATTTGCAGATACATTAATTGTATCTGTGGATACACTACTCGCCCCTCCTTTAGAAATTTCAACATCCTTGTTGAATTCGACAACAGTTTCTTTGTGGTTGGCTAAACGCTTATAAGTGAATATTATATAAATTGTTATGCTTACAACTATAAGTATTAGGCTTATAAATACAATCCATTTGTAGACAATATCTTGTTTTTGTTGTTTGATTAATGATTCTTTAAGTTTTAAAATTGGTGTTGGTTCATGTAGAGTTACATTGGTACTTGACAATATTATTTTATATTCATTTATATTCTTTGAAGTAGTGAATTTGATATTTCTTATTTCAAGTGTACATTGGCTTAATTGTATAATATTATTTCCTTCAATTGTTTTATTAAATAATTCACAATTTTGGTTAATTTGCGTTTTACTTAAATTATATGTTATTACAATATTTGGTTCAATGTATTTTATAAATTCTTTTTCTGAAATAAAAGTGTGTTGACAAATTGCTAATTGATTTGTAAGGATCTTTGAAATACATTGGTCAGTTACTAAATATTTTTGATCCATTACATCCACTAAAGGATTTGCAGAATTTTCCAAATAATAAACACTTTTATTATTATTCATAAAATATTCAAATTTATCATTTATGTCAATTTGGCGGCCTAAATTATCTGGATATTTAATTATTCTGTATTTTTGAGTTTCATTAAAAGATGTTGGTATATGGGCTAAAATAAAAGTATTTTTGGTTTGACTGCATATCCAAGCTGAAGTCTTTATTGATAATAATTTTTCTTCATTAATGTCATCTAACTCTTCATGTTTTAATATTTTAGGATTAAATATTCCAATTCTTGTTAACTGAATCCCCATTTGTAAATCTTCAATGTATTCTAGAAAAATGTGTAAAGAGTATCTAAAAAGGTGCAAGGCTTCATTTTCCTCTTCTTCCCGTATTAATTTATTTATGTCTTCTGTATGTTTATTTATTATACCAATGATTTCATTAAATTCTGAATTTTCTATCATATTTTCTTTTATATTATTTAATTTTACTTCTAATTCTTTTTTATCTTCTTCTGTTGGTGTACCAAACAAATATTTGTGAGCTGATCCTACAATATTTACTAATCCCCGTTTTTGTCTATTTGATGGGATAATCCCTTTTATTTCATGTTTTAATTGTTTAAGTGCTAATGCTATATCTGGAATTGTTTTATATAAATTTTCATATTTTATAAATTCTTGGTATGTATTTAATATTTTTGTTTGATTTATTTCTATCATGTGGTGTTCGTAATTAAGAGGTATTTTTATAGTTCCTGTATTCAATAGTAAATAGCCATTTTTTGAAGTAATTGGGACAATACTAATTTGTTGAGCCGTTATTAATGGTAACGTTGTCCATGGTACTATTATTATCACTTTCAATATCAGAGTCAGAATTTTCAACATTTCTGGAATAACGAGAAAAATTGCGTTTTTTAAGTTTTTTAAATTTACTTTTGTGTTTTATTACTTTGTGACCCCTATTTATTTCCTGCCAGTGTTTTTCATCTTTTTGTATAATTTTTCCTGTTTTCTTAAATGGATTAACAAGTTTCGGCTTACGTTTCATATCTTTTTCAACTTTTGCATAATTTAAATCTACCTCATACTCTTCCCGTTTTTCATTAATTTTATCAATTTTTGATTCTTTTATTTTTTGGACATTTTTATTAAGTTTCATACCGAAAATAAATATTTCAGCAGGTGTTCTACCTGTAGTGTCATGTGTTATTTCATGATTATAAACATATGTAGCTTTTTCGATATTCATGAGCTTGTCTTCAGCATCATTAAGTGTATTTATGATTCGTAATTTTTCATTAATTGTTTTGTGAACTCTTTCTATATCAGCTATACCATTCTTGCTACTAGTAATTTCGATCTCAATATTTTCTTTTTCTAACCAATTTTGTAATGATTTGCATACTAATCCGGGATCTTGATCCATTTTTATTATTTTTGGTTTACCTAACATATTAAATATTTTAAGTAATGCTTTTTTACTTTCGATCCAATCTGTGGTATGAGTTTCTATAATTGAAACAAATTTTGAATAGATATCAATACAAGTTAAAAATTTTCTTTGATCAATAAAATAATAGTCAATTACATATTTTTCACGGATATTTTTACTTTCAGGGGTTTTTTCAAATGTTAATGCTACTTTTCTATGTTCTGCCTTGCATAAATTACAAATATCGCATTTATTAATTATATTTTGGATTAATTTTTGTGCATCTGGAAAATAGTATTTAGCTTTAAAATCTTCATATGTTTTTTTAATACCTTGATGAATAGTTTTCTCATGAATATTAATTACTTTCTCGTGAAAATCTGCGTAGGTAGATATATTAGGAAGTATTACTGATGTTTTCATTAATTTTGTTCCCAAATTTGGTTTAATTAATTCCATGAAAGCCCTTTGAAATATTGCGAAATCTTCGTCATTATGTACATTACAAAATTGTGTCCACATACAAATTTAAGAATAATATCTTTTGCTGTATGTTCCGTCATGTTACTATATTTTATTGTATTAATTGTTTTATTAAAATACCGGACTAATTCATTACTATCTTCATTTCCCTTTTCAAATATTAATTGGTGACTGAAAACATTAATTGGACGCTCTGTAATCTGAATACAATTGCCATTATCTTCTTGGGCGCTATGTATAGTAGCTCCTGTGCTTTGTAAATCATCTTCGTTTTGAAATGTTTCTTCTAGTTGTTCATTATTTGATTCTTTTTTAGGTAGCCTAGATAAGGCGTCTGCTACATAATTTTCCTTTCCTTTAATGTAATTCATACCACAATCATATTGACTAAGATATATTTTCCATTTTTGCAATTTCATATTAGGTTCTTTAATATTGTGTAACCAAACTAGTGGTTTATGATCGGATGTAATTTTAAATTTTCTTCCAAATAGATAGGGTCGGAAGTACTTAGTTGCCCAGACTACGGCTAATAACTCTTTTTCGATAGTTGAATAATTTATTTCATGATCATTTAATGTTCTACTTGCATAGCAAACTGGTCTACCTTCTTGAGCTAGGACAGCTCCTAAAGCATAATTACTAGCATCAGCAGTTAATTCAAATGTTTTTTCAAAATCTGGATATCTAAGGATTGGATCATTTGTAATTAGTGTTTTTAATTTTTCAAATGCTTCAACGTAATTATTATCTTTGACATTTATTTTTGAACCCTTCTTAAGGCACTGGGTCATTGGTTTAGCAATTTTTGCAAATTCTCTAACAAACTTTCGGTAAAATCCACAAAGACCAATAAATGATTTAATTTGTTTAGGAGTACTTGGAATTTTAAAATCGTGAATAGCTTGAATTTTATTTGGGTTTGTTTTAATTCCTTCAGTAGTAATTATATGGCCTAAAAATTCTGTTTCTCTTTTCATGAATTCGCATTTATCTAATTGAAGTTTAAGATTGGATTTTCTTAATCGGACGAAGACTTTTTGAAGGGACTGAATATGTTCTTGTAAGGAGGTCGAAAATATAATAATATCATCTAAATATACTAGGCAATGAGTTCCTATTATATCGTGAAGAATATTATTCATACATCGCTGGAATGTAGCAGGAGCATTTTTTAGACCGAAAGGCATTCTAGTATATTCATAGTGTCCTTTCTTGGTGGAAAAGGCTGTTTTTTGAATTGATCTTGGGTCCATTTCAATTTGATGGAATCCCTTTGCCAGATCTAACGTTGTAAAATATTGACATTTTCCTAACTTATCTAGTATTTCATCCATATTGGGAATGGGGAATTTATCGTCAATAGTTATCTCGTTAAGTCCTCTGTAATCAATAGCCATACGAAATTTTGGAATGCCCGATGCATCCATTTTCTTGGGTACTATTACTATAGGACTACAATAAGGAGATTTAGATTTGCGGACAATACCTTGTTTAATCATATCTGCTATTTGGTTTTCTACTTCATTGTCATAAATATAGGGATAAGTATATGGTCTTCTATAAATGGGATCTTCATGTTTAGTTTTTATTTTATGTTTGATTTCATTTGTGAAGGTCAAATTGTCACCCTCATGATACTGAATATCAAAGAATTTGGACATTAGAGAATGTAGTGCCGATTTTTCCTCACTGTTGAGATGATCATCTCGAATATAACTAGTTTTTAATTCTGTTTCCAATGCGTAAATGTGTTCTTCATCCTCTAACATGTTTGTATAATTTTTGTTATGTTCCTTTATTATATTGATCATTGGAAATTCGTAATTATTTAGTTTAACAGTATTCTTTCCAAAATCTATTTGGGCTGATGTAAGGTTTAAAATATTACGTCCTAAAAGAAAATCGTAATGATTGGAAAATTCTTTGACAAAAAATTTTTGTTTTGATTTAAATAATTTTGGAATTATAAATTCAATGGATTTATTCAAAGTGACTGAATTTCCTACTGTTTGAACTTTTATATTATTCTCTTTAATTGGATATTTTAAAAAATTTTCATTTATTAAACTTATACTGGAACCTGTGTCAATAAGGCAAATGCATGGTCTATTATCAATTTTTATTTTTATTGCTGTTGTGTTTCTTCCGAGGCTTGTGTCTGAAAATTTTCAACTATTTCCATTGGTTCTGGTCTATTCTGTTGGTCTAATTGTTTTTGAGGAACATTAACAGACCGATTATAATTTAGAGAGTTTTGACCTGAAGGATTTTGAGAGTATCTATAATTATTATTATAGTTTGAATTAAAATTTCTATTTGAATCAAAAGTATTTTGTCTTTGTTGATAATTATATGTCCCACGATTATTATAATTTTGACTCCTATTGTTTCCTACATTCTGATTGAAATTTTGGTTTCTGTCCCTTTGATTATTATTAGAATTATTAGTATTAGAAGTATTAGATGTGGAGACCATTGGTATATTATATCGATTTTCAACACTTCGGGAAAAATTATATATATCATCATCATCATAAAGACCTACAGCTTGAGCAGCTTGTTTTAATTTAGTTGGAGTTGATATATCGTATTTGCATATAGATATGTACACTCGTAATGGTAATTTTTCACGAATTACTTCTGCTATATGATCACCTAATATTCTTGAAAATATAACAGTGTTTGCTGCATTATTATCCAGACTTAACTTATTACAAATTATACTTGTCTGTTTGTCTAAATCATCAATAAACTTACGTAAACTATTTTGATATTTAATTTTATGTAAATCCATGATCATGAGATGTGGGGGTTTTGATGAGTTGAATTCACTGATGAGTAAGGTTCTTAATTCATTCCAGTCCTGGGTTGAATTCCTAAGAAGAATTGTACGTGCAGGTCCAACGATGAGGTTTAGGATAGCTCCTTGAATGATTTCATTCTGAGTAGACGATGTTGTTTTGTATTGGGTAATCAAGTTATCAACACTTTTTATAAATAGTGCTAAATACATTGTATCACCATCAAATTTGTCAATTTGTTTTAGTTGCATGAAGAAATGATTCATATTGCTGTCAGACAGGATGTGCCTTGCTGCAGCTGATGTGGATGCTTGTTCAGATTGCATTTTAAAGTTTATTTATTTAATTTGGTATATATATGTTTAAATTGTCTTGATTATATTAATAATTTTATTTTATTTGTTTATTTCAAATAGACATTAGAAATCCTCATTCGTGATTTAACTAATGCTGAGTTCACTGGTATTAAAAATGTTTTTATTTAATGTTTATTGCACTTCACACTAGAAATCCTCATTCGTGATTTCACTAATGTTTAGAAATGTTTATAGATTCGTTTTGCGGATACAATAAATTCGCGATGTATTTAGTTCGATACTTAAAACACGCGAGGATAATTGTATCCTACCGACTGCGCCAATTATATGTTTTAATTCCCGATTTAAAATAAAAAAATAAAAATTAGGATTTTTATTTTATAAATTTTATTATTAAATTCAAGAATGAGTTATAAAGATATCCTATTGGATTGATCGTAGATTATAAACTGATTTTACAAATTCAATTTTCTTATAACTATAGCTTTTATCGGTGACAGCGACGCTGGCAGCATAGATGGACTTTGGTTGAATAGTTTTGATTGGTCAGAGCTTTATGCTGACATGTAGGTTCCCAGGATGGGCACTTGTTTATGAATTTGGAGCAAAAGGGGTTTGATGTTTACGTCTACTGTCGTCGATAAAGGCGTGTGAATGGTTTATGTCTATGTTTATGTCTGGATGCCAATGATAATGCTATGGGAAAGGGTTTGTGTCTAGCCTATTTGAATTATTCCCACAGTAGGCTCTGGAATGTTGTTTATATACGATTTGATAGGTATGGCAGGGTATACTGGTTTTATGGGGGATTCGTTATCTAGGGTATTTGCAGATACATTAAGTGTATCTGTGGATACACTACTTGCAGAGGGTATTATAATTTTGGTCAAAAGTGTGCAACGCAGTGAAGGAGACATCTCCGACCCTATAAAGTATATATATTCTTGATCAGGATCACCTCCTGAGTCGATATGAGCATGTCCGTCTGTCCGTCTGTCCGTCGGTCCGTCTGTCCGTCTGTCTGTTTCTACGCAAACTAGTCTCTCAGTTTTAAAGCTATCGAGTTGAAACTTTGCACACACCCTTCTTTCCTTTGCAGGCAGTATATAAGTCGGAACGGCCGGGATCGGTCGACTATATCCTATAGCTGCCATATAACTGATTGATCGGAAATGCCAAAACTTTGTTTTTTAAGTTGGAGGGTTGAGACTTTCCACACATGTTACATTTGACCAAAATATCTTGTGTACAATTTCATAAGGATCGGCTGACTATATCCTATAGCTGTCATAGAACGATCGAAATTGGCATAACTTTGTTGTTTTTTGAGTTAGAAAGATGGGATTTGGTACAGATTCTATTTTGGGAAACAATCTGATTTGTCGAATTTCATAAGGATCGGCCAACTATATCCTATAGCTGTCATATAACTGATTGATCGGAAATGCTATAACTTCGTTGTTTTTCAAGTTAGAAGCATGGGAGTTTCAATGGATTCCTCTTTTGGCAAAATAATTCGATATGCCAAATTTCATAAGGATCGGCCGACTATATACGATCCGCTATATATCTAATAATATAAGATGCGTGGCGCCACCTAGCGGACTGCGACTCAACTGCAAGGGTATATCAACTTCGGCTCCGCCCGAAGTTAGCTTTCCTTTCTTGTTTTTTTTTTGTCCTTGCGTGTGGATACCCTTATCCACCTCCCCCCTTCTTCCCCCCTGTTGTGTATATATATATTTATACCCTTGCACAGTGGCCGAAATGGCCGATTTTTTTGCATAAAATCCAATAATGATCCTACAGAGTTGTAACTTGGCACATTTGATAATAAGATCACCAAAAAATTATAGCCAAAATTTGAATTCGATCTGGCCATGCCCACACTTGCCGCCCCCAAATCCATAAATTCGAACAAACCCCATGTAAGCATGGATAGTAAAAGAAGTACATTTCATATATATTGTTGTTAAATTTATTATTGTTTTTAATCTGATAACTATAAAATATTATTGTGCCTGTTTTTTTAACTTTCTTCCGCATCCAGTTCGAATAAGAATGAATTATTTGAGTCGGAACTGGAGTTGTTTTGTTCATCTTCAGTCGTATTACAGCTGGTTAAATTTGAAGGAATTATAGGGATTTCCAAAAGTTCAATAACTTCGTGTGGTAGATTTTTACTTTTATTTTTCTTTAATCTTTTGTTCAGATGTAGGCTGGACAATAAAGGATCAGAGGAGTCCATGGACCTTTGGAACACATCCATTATGTTGTTCAGCCTCGAATTCTGTCTTGCGTGAGATCGCCTATAAATCTTATAAAATTTATTCCGTGCCTCTGATGCACTTTCGCCTAGACAGCCAACAGGTACTACTGAATTATTCATAATATCTGCACCGTGTACAAGAATTTTGTGAACCGTAGGTGACATTGGGTACCACCGATACTTTTCTAAATACAATTTAAATGTAATATCACAGAATTCTTGAAACTTGTCTGCATTAACTGAAAGTTCACAGGATATGGTTATAAGAATAATTTTAAAACGATTTAAAATATCAAAATCCATCTTTAGAATTTCTGCCAATAATTCGACATTTTTGAACGCCATTCTGGCCGTGTTTCCATCATTTGTGTTTCCGCTACCATTTTGTTTTGGCTTATCAACATTTAGCCCCATTTCCCTTCGCATTCGATCCTGAATTTCCCTCTTTGTAGCTGCCATTATTAATTTATCATTTCCATCTCGAATTTGCCACTTGCAAATATGAATTCTGGACGAAATGTTCAAGAGAAACTCAAAAAATCGAATCCATGCATGCAGTGGGCTCACACCATATTGAAGGCTTTCAGGTTTCGGCTTAAATGTTGGTGAATGTATGTCATGAATCCCCAAAAACTGCTTTGGGCCGCTGCCGCATACAGGACATTTTTGGCAAGAGTTTGTGTTGGTTAAAACATTAAGCACTTTACCATCAATCAGCGTCATATGAAGATCAAATGAAACCAAAACTGTTTGGTCATCAGTAATTTGATGTACAAAAGGAGACAAACTTTTTATTTGTTCATCTAAATCTTTTTTTTCTGAGAGAATATGTTCTGAAGTTTCTTTTTTAAATTCCAATTTTAATGGTCTGCAAAACCTTACAGACTGTGGTGTCCGGTTCATCCACAATATTGTACCAATATTATCCTTTAATGTAAGTGGAATTATGGTTGTGACAAACAATGAATGATCGCTTGAAACCGGTTCATGATCATTGAATTTCTGCTTATATATGCTTTGCCCAGTAGATCCGTCAAACCCATAGCTTACAATTAAAATCAGATCTTTGATCGATTTAAAGGACCTGAGTACATCTTCCTGCATTTGTAGTATTCTGTTTGCAGTGTGGTTGAGCAAGTTTTGCAGAGTAACTTTACATGAAACTTCGGTAACTATTATATCCTCAGGCCTACAATCCAGCTTCGCTTTCACAACCTTGTCATAAGGCGGATATATATCAGATAAGTGAGTACTATTTGTGTCTCGTATATTTTTATATTGAGATTTACTCAAAGAATTTTCTAGGATAAATGCCAAAGCTTCGTCAGGAGTTAGGGGTACTGGCTCTGGTACAAATAGTTTTCGTTTTGCCTCTTTTGCTCCATTTTCCGATAGAACGGAATTCTTTAAAACACATACAATGTCTTTTTCATTCGCTTTCTTTGCTGAAACTGCAGCTGCGTGCAGCAACAAACTTGTGTTATTATCCTCACAGTTGGCTAGGTTAGATGCCAATTTATGTTTTAGACGTTTACCTCCATGTTCATAGCTCATTTGTGGTCTTCCCCGTTTCACATTTTGGATGCTTGAAGGTGAACTCGTCACACTGAATTCAATTATCATTTTAGAATTGAGCCAATCAGCCTTATTTTCTTTAAAGCGAGTTACATTCCTATTATATTTAGCTAGTTTTTGGCTAATATATATATCAAAAGATTTTATTTTTTTCATAATGTTCTGAATATCTTCGGAGTCAAGATTTTGCGTGCCAAGTTTTTCCAAAATGTAGTCAAATACCGCATCTTTGCTTTTATTGCTACGCTGCCAAACCTCAAAAAGTGTGCTGTGACTGAACTCGACCTTGTCTTTAACTGACAACGGTAGAAAAAGGAGCAAAAAGGAGCAAAAGTATTTAATTACGTTGTAAAGATTAAATATACATTAACACTTCTGCAAGCTCAGATGGTGACAGAAAGTGACAGAAAATTAGTTATACTCCATAATACACAGACACTTTGAATAAAATTTTAGTATTTTAGGACATCACGAAAACAATTCACAGAAAAAACACGTAACACTGATTACGAATCGGATTCTCTATATTATATTTTACATACCATTAATAATATTTTCCACTTTTTTTGGGTAAAATTGGTGCTTGTATTATAAAACGAGGCAAGTTTAAAGTCTGTGTGCAGATTCCCGCCAAAATTTGTCCGATAACCAGCTGATCGGTTAATGAACTTTGCAGCCCTCGTATAAGCTCAGGATTGCACATATTCATATAAAATTATTTGTTTACATCTAGTTGGACAATCTACATTTAGAATCTATAGACAATATTCGATTATTTTGTCATAAATTTTTTGAATTTATGCAAAAAAATCGGTCAATCCGGCCACTGTGCCTTGCAGAGGGTATTATAATTTTGGTCAAAAGTGTGCAACGCAGTGAAGGAGACATCTCCGACCCGATAAAGTATATATATTCTTGATCAGGATCACCTCCTGAGTCGATATAAGCATGTCCGTCTGTCCGTCTGTCTGTTTCTACGCAAACTAGTCTCTCAGTTTTAAAGCTATCGAGTTGAAACTTTGCACACACCCTTCTTTCCTTTGCAGGCAGTATATAAGTCGGAACGGCCGGGATCGGTCGACTATATCCTATAGCTGCCATACAACTGATTGATCGGAAATGCCATAACTTTGGTGTTTTTTAAGTTAGACGGTTGGGAGTTTCTACACATGTTATATTTGACCTGAGATACAAAATATCTTATGTACAAAATTTTGTAAGGATCGGCCGACTATATCCAATAGCTGTCATAGAACGATCGAAATTGGCATAACTTTGGTGTTTTTTAAGTTAGAAAGATGGGATTTGGTAGAGATTCTATTTTGGGAAAAACAATCTGATTTGTCGAATTTCATAAGGATCCGCCGTCTATATCCTATAGCTGTCATATAACTGATTGATCGGATTTGCTATAACTTCGTTGTTTTTCAAGTTAGAAGGATGGGAGTTTCAATGGATTGTTTTTTGATTTCAACCATGTAGTTTATTTTGTTTTGTAATCTTTATTGAGTTTTCTTAGTGTTTTGTTAATTTAGACTTTATGCTTTAAAAGTCAAATCCAGAGTGATTTGATATTCTGTTGCTCGCGGCTGCGCTGCCTACGAAAGCTCGGCAGCGATCAGTCGCGGCTATATTCATATAGTAACATATCAACAAAATTTCTTTAAGTGTATATCAGTAAATTTTGTAAACCAATTTTGTAAACCGAAGCTGAAGCCTTTTGTATTGAAATTCGTAATCCAGCTGCAAATTGCATCATTCCAATTTTTGTAAAAACATAAACATTTAATTTTCCAATTCGGCTGAAAACAGTCTCATTTAAGATTTCCAATTTCTAAGAGCCACTTCAGATTGAAAACCAAAACAATATTTTGGTAAACAGAATCCCGACTCAAATCTTTCTCACTCCTTTTAAGTGAAATAAAACTAAACAGCTCAAACCATTCTTAAATGGGCATCCACTTCACAGGAAATTTCACATTTTCTTGTCACCTCGATTAATTGAGACCCAAAGTCTTCCACGTCAACTGACACCTCAAGTAATAGGTTCCGACTCAATCGATTTCCTTCAGAAAACAAAGCCTCTCTGAGAGAAAAGCTTCTTTCGAGCTTTGATCTGCAAAAAGCTTCAGCAAGGGTAGCTATAAAAGGGACTTAGAGCCCCAAAGTTAAGTTAGTTCTGAAACTCCAAAAATTCTAAGCAGTTTTAAAAATCACACTGTATCAAAAACGGAACTCAAATAAAAATATATTTTTTTTCAAACTATTTTTGAAGAAGATATTTAATTGGCGCAGTCGGTAGGATGTGTAAAAGTGACCAGTGATCAATCGAGATCATAGAACATCGTTGAAGTATTTTGTGCTAATGCAACTGCAGCCTTAATACTAACCGCGAGTGTTAATCGCTATTCACATCCGCAAAAGAACTTACGTGTTAGTTTCAATTTGTAGCCCACTTTTCGAAGTGTGACTGCTACCGAAAATATACAAAACACAAAAACTTAAAATAAATTTGTAGCCCGCTTTCATAGTGTGACCGCTACCGAAACAAATAAGAAATACGAACATTACAATGGCCGAACCAGTAGCACAAGTCCAGTTACTCTCCGAGCTACACCTTAATCAGGCTTTAAGCCAGATTAGGCAAGTTCCCAATTTTAATGGAAGCACCAGGGAATTAAGTGCATTCATCAGACGGATCGAATACATTTTAAATTTGTATCCATCAACTGATCCGCGTCAAACAGCTGTATTCTTCAGTGCAATCGAGATGCAATTATCAGGAGATGCCCAGCGAGTGTCACAGATATCAGCAGCAACCAATTGGCCCGATCTAAGGATTGCTCTCATCGATGAGTATAAAACCCAAACCCCATGCGAGGAATTACTAAGACGACTCTACAATACCCCTTTCAATGGAAGCATTCGTAAGTTCGTCGAGGATCTAGAATATAAAATATTTGTCATAACAAACAAATTGTCGTTAGAAAATAACAATTTAAATACAATGATTTATAATAATGCCATGAATAATACTGTAAAAGATGTAATAATGAGAAAACTTCCTGACAGGTTATTCATGACATTAGCAAGGCACGATATAACTACAGTCAGTAAACTTAAACAAGTAGCACAACAAGAAGGTTGTTATGATTCTGGTTCTGATAAAGTTAAATCACAACATAATTCAAAACAAAACGGACAAGATAGGAGAAATTATCAAAGAAATAATAATTTCCAAAGAAATAATTCCTTTTATAATAATAATAATCAACAAAATTATAATCAGCAAAGTAACTATAGACAACCAAATAATTTCAATCAACAACAATTTCAACAGGAATTGCAGCAAAATTTAAATCATGGTAGAGCTCAGAATCCTATGAATTATCAACAGCCAACATCTTCTTTACAAGGTTATAATTCTAACAAACCAGTGAAAAGACAGCGTGAATATTCAAGCGATCAATCTAGAATGGAAATCGAAAATTTTCATCAAATAGCCTCGGATCCAATAGAAGAAATAGAAATCCTTACATCAGAATAACTATTAACAATCGCGCATTTAAATGTGTAATAGATACAGGAAGTTCAATAAACCTAATAAAAGAAAATTATTTTAATTTCCCACAAACATTAAAAACGTTAGAAGTACACACAATTAATGGTGTAATTAAATTAAATAAGTCCGTAAATTTTAAATCAAGTAAACTTTGTCCGATCGATCAACCATTTTGGGTTCACAATTTTTCGCAAAAATATGACATATTGATAGGAAGAGAGTATTTAGAAGCATGTGAAGCAATTATTAATTATAAACAGGAAACAGTCACTTTGAGCGGATTTGTTTTTTCCATGATATATAACCACGAAGATTTCAAGAATTCCGAAATTGAAACATTGGAAGATTATCTCAGTCCACCTTCATCTGAGGATATATCTTTTAATTTTGCAATTAATAATGACTTAGAAGAAAATAATAAATTTCGAATAAATCATCTTAATAAAGAAGAAAGAACTAAATTAAATAACATTTTATTTGAATTTAGGGATATCCAGTACAGGGAAGGTGAAAATTTGACCTTTACCAGTGCTATAAAACATTCAATCCAAACCAAACATGAAGATCCTATTTACAAAAAACCTTATAAATACCCCCAAGCTTATGATCAAGAAGTAGAAGTCCAAATTAAAGAAATGATGAATCAGGGAATAATACGTAAATCGAAATCCCCTTATTGTTCTCCAATATGGATAGTCCCAAAGAAAGAAGATGCATCAGGTAAAAAGAAATTTCGAATAGTAATAGACTATCGAAGTCTAAATGAAATAACTATTGATGATAAGTATCCGATACCAGTTATGGATGAAATACTTGACAAACTTGGAAAGTGTCAATATTTTACAACAATTGACCTTGCCAAGGGTTTCCATCAAATTCAAATGGATGAAAATTCTATTTCAAAAACAGCTTTTTCTACTAAAAATGGACATTACGAATACACACGAATGCCATTTGGTCTGAAAAATGCGCCTGCAACTTTCCAACGTTGCTTGAACAATTTATTAGAAGATTTAATATACCAGCATTGCCTTGTTTACATGGATGACATAATTATATTTTCTACTTCATTAGAAGAACACATATTGTCCATAAAAAAGGTGTTTTCAAAACTTCGAGAAGCTAATCTTAAACTTCAACTTGACAAATGTGATTTTATGAAAAAGGAAACTGAATTCCTTGGACATATAATAACAACAGAAGGAATAAAGCCAAACCCCCAAAAAATTGAGGCAATACAAAAATTTCCAATACCAAAAACCCAAAAAGAAATAAAATCATTTTTAGGTCTCTGTGGATTTTATAGAAAATTCATACCTGATTTTGCTAAAATTGCAAAACCTATGACTGTAAACTTAAAGAAAGGTTCCACTATAAATTCAACCAATAAAGAATATTTAGAAGCATTTGAGAAATTAAAACTTCTTATTACATCAGACCCAATTTTAATTTACCCTAACTTTGAAAAATTATTTTCCTTAACAACAGATGCTAGCAATGTCGCCATAGGCGCAGTATTATCGCAAAATCATAAACCTATTTGTTATGCAAGTAGAACTCTTAATGAACATGAAATTAATTATTCAGCAATAGAAAAAGAGCTTCTGGCTATAGTCTGGGCCACTAAATATTTTAGGTCTTATCTCTTTGGTAGAAAATTCGAAATCCTTAGCGATCATAGACCATTAGTTTGGCTTCATAATATAAAAGAACCAAACATGAAACTACAAAGATGGAGAATAAAATTAAACGAGTTTGACTTCACTATTAAATATTTGCCGGGAAAGGAAAACCAGGTAGCTGATGCTCTGTCAAGAGTGAAGCCAGAAGAAAATTTTTTAGGAGAAACACCGGATAATACAATAGCAACAGTTCATAGTGCACATGAAGACAATCAGAATTATATAGAAATAACGGAAAGACCTTTAAACTATTACAATAGACAAATTGAATTTCATAGAGGAAACTCAAATGAAGTCAAATTGAGCCAATACTTTCATAAAACCAACCTTAAAATAATTTATAAAGAAATGACCCATGAATATGCAAAAGAATTAATTAAAGAATATTTGTGCTCTAAAAAAAGTGTTATTTATTTTCCTTGTGAAATGGACTTCATAATATTTCAAAATGCTTATATAGAAATCATCAGCCCAAACAACTTAACCAAAGTTATGAAAACTAGTACAATATTAACAGATGTCCAAACATTCGCCGAATTCAAGGAAATTGTCCTTAAAGCTCACGTAGAATTATTACATCCAGGAATAGAAAAACAAACAAGCCTTTTTAAAGAAAAATATTATTTTCCCGATTATCAGAGATTAATTCAGAATATTATAAATGAGTGTGAAATTTGTAACCTTGCTAAAACAGAACACAGAGATACAAAACTTACATTTGAATTAACCCAGAAACCTTTAACCCCAGAGAAAAATATGTTATAGATTTTTACATGATCGATAATAAACAATTCTTATCTTGCATTGATATTTATTCCAAATATGCTGCTTTAATAAATGTCAACAGTAGGGATTGGTTAGAAGCAAAAAGGGCATTACTCATGATATTTAATGTAATGGGTAAACCAAAAGAAATTAAAGCCGACAAAGACTCTGCATTTATGTGCTCAGCATTGCAACTTTGGCTGCAATCAGAAGATGTAAGAATAACTATAACCACAAGTAAAAATGGCGTTTCTGACATAGAGAGATTTCATAAAACTATTAATGAAAAATTAAGAATTATAAATTGTGAACGGAATCCTGAAAATATAATTACTAAATTTGAAACAATCGTTTATATTTATAATCATAAAACAAAACATAGCTCTACAGGTAGAACACCAGCAGACATTTTTATTTTCGCCGGAACTCCAAGTTATAATATTCAAGTGAATAAAATAAAGAAAATAAACAAGCTTAATAAAAATCGTCATACATTCGATATTGATACTAGGTATAGACAAGCTCCACTTATAAAATCTAAAACAACAAATCCTTTTAGGAAGACAGGCCAAATTACACAAACTGACGAAAAACATTATGTAGAAAAAAAATAGAGGTAGAGAAATCACACACTATAAATCGAAATTTAAAAAGAAAAAGAAAATTAATACCAGCAAATATAATAATTCCAGATTTCCACCGGAAGACAACCCAGCTTAATAAAATTATCTTTTATATAATAACTTTATTATGTCTTATATATCACGCCATGTGTCAGAACATAGATATCAATCCAATTCAAGCAAAAAATGGAAGCTTAATTTTCCAAACAGGTAACATAGATCTGCCCACTAATTATGAATATCATTGTCTCACAGTCAATTTAACTAAAACTGAACAAACTTATAAAAATCTAATGGAACAAACACGAGAATTTGAACATTTGGATCAAATTCAATATCTAAAAGAAAAATTAAATAGAGAAATGAATGGAATAAAAATTGCTCAACGATACAAAAGAGGACTTGCAAATTTTGTAGGTACCTTTTATAAATATTTATTTGGCACATTGGATCAACAAGATAGGGAAGAATTAGAATCAAAAATTGATATCTTGTCCGAAAATAGTATACAGATCAACGAATTAAATAAAGTTATTGATGCAATTAATAAAGGAATAGAAACAGTAAATCGTTTAAATGAAAACCAAAATGAAAACCAAAGGTTAGCAATCCTTATTTTCAATTTACAAGAATTTACAGAATACATAGAAGACATTGAATTAGGAATGCAATTTACAAGATTAGGCATATTCAACCCAAAGCTCCTAAAACATGACCCGCTTAAACATATTAATTCAGAAAAATTGTTAAATATTAAAACATCTACTTGGTTACAAGTTAATACTAACGAAATATTGATAATTTCTCATATTCCTCGTACTATTATTAAAACCCCCATTTACAAAATTTTACCGTATCCGGATCAGAATCAGAATATAATAACCGAAACATTGCATGATAAATATTACATAAAAAATCAGCAAGTCTTTAAAGTAAAAACAAAAGAAATAGTAAATAATAAATGTATAATAGGTCTCTTAAGACAAACAAATACAGAATGTAGATATACAAAAATGTACAAGAACTTCGAATTAAATTATATTGAACCCAACATTATAATAACATGGAATTTACCAAAAACTTTGTTAAATCAGAATTGTATAAATAAAGATCTAATAGCAGAAGGAAACAATATAATAAAAGTATTCAACTGTTCTATACAAATAGAAGATGTAATAATAACAAATACTATGCTTGATTACACCCGAACTATTTATGTAAACAACAACATAACTAAACTCGAACCTTTATCGTATATCGTAGCCAAAGAAATATTCCAAAACCACTCAAAACAATATTTTAAAACTCAAACAATTTTACTAATACTACTAGTAGTAATAATTATTATTATAATCATATATTTGATTTATAAATTTAAGAACATCCCAAAAAGGATAATAATTAATTATAAAAAACAAAAGGTTATAACTCCCGAAGAAGAAACTATAAGTTCAGAGAATAAAGAACATGACCTACAGTTATACCCCAAACTAACCGCCTGAGGACAGGCTAAATTCTTAAGGATGGGGAAGTAACATATCAACAAAATTTCTTTAAGTGTATATCAGTAAATTTTGTAAACCAATTTTGTAAACCGAAGCTGAAGCCTTTTGTATTGAAATTCGTAATCCAGCTGCAAATTGCATCATTCCAATTTTTGTAAAAACATAAACATTTAATTTTCCAATTCGGCTGAAAACAGTCTCATTTAAGATTTCCAATTTCTAAGAGCCACTTCAGATTGAAAACCAAAACAATATTTTGGTAAACAGAATCCCGTCTCAAATCTTTCTCACTCCTTTTAAGTGAAATAAAACTAAACAGCTCAAACCATTCTTAAATGGGCATCCACTTCACAGGAAATTTCACATTTTCTTGTCACCTCGATTAATTGAGACCCAAAGTCTTCCACGTCAACTGACACCTCAAGTAATAGGTTCCGACTCAATCGATTTCCTTCAGAAAACAAAGCCTCTCTGAGAGAAAAGCTTCTTTCGAGCTTTGATCTGCAAAAAGCTTCAGCAAGGGTAGCTATAAAAGGGACTTAGAGCCCCAAAGTTAAGTTAGTTCTGAAACTCCAAAAATTCTAAGCAGTTTTAAAAATCACACTGTATCAAAAACGGAACTCAAATAAAAATATATTTTTTTTCAAACTATTTTTGAAGAAGATATTTAATTATATATATATATATTTCTATGCTCGTATATAAGGCTGGTAGCGGCCCGAGCGTAAGGGTGTAAGTATGCATGGTTCATTTGTATGCGTTGTCAACTCATGGGAATTTGCTGACCAATGCACTTCCCAGGAGTGAGGCTTTAAGGCATATGTATATAGCTGGCTATTTGGCCGGGGCATTATGATTATATAACAACCCTGTAGCACAATATTGTATTTCTACAGTGGATGCTTCCTATAATGACCCATGCATACTACAGGATTCCTCTTTTGGCCAAATAATTCGATTTGCCAAGTTTCATAAGGATCGGCCAACTATATACGATCCGCTATATATCTAATAATATAAGATGCGTGGCGCCACCTAGCGGACTGCGACTCAACTGCAAGGGTATATAAACTTCGGCTCCGCCCGAAGTTAGCTTTCCTTTCTTGTTTTTTATACCCTTGCAGAGGGTATTATAATTTTGGTCAAATGTGTGCAACGCAGTGAAGGAGACATCTTCGACCCTATAAAGTATATATATTCTTGATCAGGATCACCTCCTGAGTTGATAGGAGCATGTCCGTCTGTCCGTCTGTCCGTCTGTCCGTCTGTCTGTCTGTCTGTCTGTCTGTCTGTCTGTCTGTTTCTACGCAAACTAGTCTCTCAGTTTTAAAGCTATCGAGTTGAAACTTTGCACACATCCTTCTTTCCTTTGCAGGCAGTACATAAGTCGGAACGGCCGGGATCGGTCGACTATATCCTATAGCTGCCATATAACTGATTGATCGGAAATGCCGTAACTTTGGTGTTTTTTAAGTTAGAGGGTTGGGACTTTCCACACATGTTATATTTGACCAAAATATCTTATGTACAAAATTTCGTAAGGATCGGCCGACTATATCCTATAGCTGTCATAGAACGATCAAAATTGGCATAACTTTGGTGTTATTTAAGTTAGAAAGATGGGACTTGGTACAGATTACTTTTTGGGCAAAATAATTCAATATGCCAAATTTCATAAGCATCGGCCGACTATATACGATCCGCTATATATCTAATAATATAAGATGCGTGGCGCCACCTGGCGGACTGCGACTGAACTGCAAGGGTATATAAACTTCGGCTCCGCTCGAAGTTAGCTTTCCTTTCTTGTTTTTGTATATTTTTTCATAATTATTTTTTTTTGTTTTTTGTTTACCTTTTTTTTATATTTCTTTTCTAATATATATTGTTTTCATTATTTCTTTTTTTTCTTGCATTTTTCCTTTTCATTTTTTTTTCTTTTTTATTTTATATATTTTTTGTTTTGTTTTTTTTTTTGTTTTTTGTTTTTAAATTTTTTTTCTTCATTTTTTCCCTCTTTTTTAATATTTTTTCTTATTTTATATATTTTTAATATATATATATATATTTGTTTTTTTGTTTTTTTTTCTCTCGTGTTTCTGTGGTTTATGCCTGCGCCGACTCCTGCGCTTGGGCTTTCAGCTCACTCAGGTGGGCCCTCTTTTCCTTCCTTGTGCCAGCGTGCCGTAGCACAGCAATCACTGGCGACACAAAGTTCACCACCGTGTACGGCCCGTCGTACTTTGGCGCTAACTTTGCCGCGAATCCTTCGGCCGCCTTGGACAAAAGGTGCTCTTTTGCCCACACCGTGTCGCCGATCTTCGGGCTCCACTCCCGCCTCCTCAGATTGTAGTGCCGAGCTTGCTCCTGCGCCGCGCGCTTCATGTTTCTCCGCACCAGTTCGAACACTTCCTGCAATTTTTCTGCATTTTCTGAGGGAGTGGCTTGTGCTTCTCCTGTCCCCAATGCCCCTTTGTCGAATATTGCTTTCGGCATTCTTGGCTCTCTGCCTTGGGTGATGAAGCATGGAGAGTACCCCGTGGAGTCCGACACGCTCGAGTTCACCGCCAGCATCAATTCTGGCCAGTGCTCGTCCCACGTCCTTTGGTCCTTTCCTGCAAACTGGGCGATCATCGTCTTCACCGTCCGGTTTACTCTTTCCGTCGGGTTTTCCTGCGGCGTGTATGTCGCGGTGAACTGATGACGAACTCCGAGCTCCTCGAGGAATTTCTTGAAGCTCCTACTGGTGAATTGAACACCATTGTCCGTCACCATCACGTTTGGCACCATGTATCTAGCGATGATCCTTTCGCGGATTGCCTTTTGCAGCGTCTCCGTTGTGGCTTTCCGCATTGAGACCATTTCTGTCCATTTGGAGAATCGCTCGATCTTGACTAGTAGCATGGTGTTCCCATGCTTGGACCTCGGCAACGGTCCCACGAAATCCGCACGCACCGTCACCGACGGCTCCTCTGGGACCTGTGATATCATTTTCCCTGCGGCCTGCATCTGGGTCGGTTTATACCGCATGCATGTCTCGCATTTCCTGACATATTTCCTCACGTCCCTCTGCATCCCTAGCCAGAAGTACCTTGCTGCTATTTTCCCAATCGTTTTCCTTCCGCCTGGATGTCCCGCTGTTGGTGCGTCGTGGTTCTCCTTCAGCACCTGTTGCCTCATGTCCATCGGCACACATAATTTCCACGATACCACTTCCTCGCTCCCGGCTCTGTGTGGAACATGTCGGTAAATCAGGCCTGCCTCCTCGACGTATTCCGGATACTTCTGTGGGTTTTCCTTTAGTTTCTTCTTCAGCGAGCCTATCCAAACGCATTCCGCGTCTTCGGTTGCTGTGGCACTCCTCAGCTTCTTCATGATCGGCTGTCGGGAAAGTGTATCCTGTAACAATGAGGATGAGTCTTTGAAAGTCATAAAGGATATGACATTTGAGTCCCAGGCGAGGTGTTGAATTTGGGAGGGGTGCCGCACGCAATATGACAATTCTTCCGGCTCTGGCTCGCCAGCTAATGGGGTGGTGTTCTTGCCACGCCTCCCAAGGTGCCTTTTTCACATTCTTCACAAAAAAAAACTGCGTGCATGGGGCAAGCTTCTCTTTGTAAGAGATCGGCTGCTCATTTTGGCCATCAGGAGAAAGGATTAAGGGAAAAAGTAAAGTGGGTTCCTTCGCTACGGACTACACTGCCGAGGGCTCAAGACCTCCGATGTTGTGAGGCTTGTTTGCCCACCCTGCCTGTGGCTAACTCGGTCCTGGATACAAGACCCATGATGTTGGTATTAGCCCCTACCTCGGCGGTCTCAAGGGGATCAGTTAAGTCGGGTCAAAAAAATAGAGTTAATTAGCACATTATAAATATTTATTTAATTACTAAAGAAACTAAGATTAATTATTAAAATGAACATAGTACTAATTGAAATATTGGAACGTTATGAATATAGATATAAATAGTATAATTAAATAAGATTGACAAGAATTTGCTTTTCGAAATAGTAAGGAAAAATTAGGCATAAGCTAGGCCTTCCTATTAAAGTGTAAACGTAGAAATTGCTTCGAACATATAAACGAACATATGAACGAACATATAAACGAACATATAAATAAATTTGCTCTCGAACTTGAGCAAAAATTTGCCAACGATCTGGGTCGAGCGACTTGGACTGAGGTATTTAACATTAATTTGAACTTTTAATTTGCTTTCTTTTTTTATTATTTAACTTTTAAATTGGCCATCGTGATTAGGAGGCATTTCTTGTTCTCTTTTATAAGCTTATTGATTTCATTTAACTTTCCTCTCTTTCAATTAAAATTTCTAGTATAAAAGAGTTTTTCATTTACACTCACCCCAAACTTGGTAGTTCCATCGTCGAAAGCGCTTTCTCGGACTTGGGGGTTTGCTGAAAATTTTGAACTTGAAAATAATAATATAAAAAAAACAAGGAAATTTCGTTAGCCTAAAATACACTGTGGGCCCATGGAAAATTTTATTTTTTTTTCTTCTTTTTTTCTTTAAAGGTTAAGTCTAACCTCACCACCACTTCGACCCGAGTTTGGCCAACTTTCTCCTCTATTTCCTTTCACAAATTTTCACTCCAATGGCTCGGGGCTGATTTTAGCCATTGGCAATTATTAAAACATTAATCTTACTCACTAAAAAACTTATATTACTTAAGCTAACACTTATGTGGCAGCCGGAATCCCACGTGGATTCGCTGCTCCGATTTTTCCCGGCCAAAATTTTCCGTCTTCTCGCGCCGGGATCGCCAAAAGTCTCCCAAGTGCCCCGGGTCACTCACGGGTCACTTTTCCGTCGGAAAACTGCGATCTTTTCGAATTTGCTCGCGGCGAGGAAAAATTATGCGCTATCGAGCGCGGTTGGGATCAAACTGCCGCTCGCGCAAAGGGTTCGATGGAGGGCCTAGCGAGTCAAACTCGAGCCCGCCAATTGAGTCTTTCTTATTTTATCAGTTTTTTTTTTTTTGGTCTATCTGATAATCTGAGCCCGGCGAACTCTGCTCCTGCTGCTTGGCGTCGTGGGCTTCCGGAATCCTTCAGATCCGCTCCGACTCGTTGGGGCTGCCTGACTTCCCCTCTGTTCCGGCAATAACTACCCTTTCGCCGAGCCTAGTCATGAAAGAGATACTTGACGAGAATTCCTAACTGACCCGTACCCCTTTCTTACCTCCACAGATCCAGAACTGGCCACAAAAACGGTGGGCTTTCCTCTTGGACTTTTCCGCCCCTGGAACTACGCTCCTCGTTCGCCGATTATTTCCACTTAACACTTGGACACTTAGGTAAACTCAACCGAATCTGAGGAGGTGCAATGAGGGAATGCTCGCACCGACGCCAAAATTGGCGCCGAATCCTCCTTGGCCTTTGCCCGAAGAGACAATCCTCCAAAATGGAAAGTTGCCATTTTACCCGGTTGCACTCCTTCTAATCTCTCTTTGCCCCTTTCTAGTTTGAAACTTGTCATCTAGATGGCGCACCTTTTCCCTCTGCCTTTCTTTTTACAGATACAAGCGTTACAAAGCCCCTCCGCCAAGAATCTGACTTGGGGTTTGATACCCTAAGACAGATTCCACCAACAGCTTGTATCTGCCTTGGCTACTGTCTCATATCCTTTGAATGAAATTTTCCCAGGAGACGGCCTTGCAGATCCTCTAACTCATAGCATGAGTTCCCAACTCTTTTGCGCACTCTAGCTTTTATGAATGCTGGGCCTAATTTGGCACTATATCCTGCCGCAAAATTACTCTGCTTAAAGTTTTTGTAAAATATTTCTTGCCCTTCTTTATAAGCCACTTCTCTAGCCCGCAGATTATACTGACGCTCATTCTTCTCATTCTGTTTCCTCAGAACCTCGCAAGCCTTCTTCCGGACTATTTCCATAGAGTCCTCTTTTGAAAGCGCCAAAGACCTGTCCTCCAACAGCCCTAAAGCTCTCAACAGTTTGTAGGATGACCCTGAGGAGACGAAATTCTGGCCGAAAGCCGTATAATAAGGGCTAGCACCCAACGCAGAATGAACCGCTGTACGTAGAGCGCAACAAATACTGCTGAGTTGCTCGTCCCAAGCTTTCTGGTCCGGTCTGACATAAGATCTTATCGCTGCGATGACTGATCGGTTAACCCTCTCCGATGCGTTCGACTGGGGCGAATAAGCAGCGGTCAAAGTGTGTGAAACAGAATATTCCCTTAGAATTTTCTGAAAAATCTCACCCCTGAACTGCGTTCCATTATCGGATACAATGGTTTCCGGTACGCCGAAAGTATGAAAAAGATCTTGCTGGAGATATTTAATGACCACGTCGGCCGTGAATTTTTTTACCGCCTTTAGAAATACAAACTTTAAGTAGTGGTCCAACACTATGAATATTCCGATGTTCCCACTCCGAGACCGGGGGTACGGACCGAGAAAATCTATGTAAAGACGCTGGAAAAATCTCTCTGATACAGGAGCCACACCCATTGGAGGTCGAAGAGTTTTATTTGGGGCCTTGGTGGATTTACAAACTTCACAAGCTTGCGTATACGACTTCACATCGTTGACTAACCCTGGCCAATAGTAGTATCGCCTCACCCTTTCCAACGTCTTGTGAATACCTCCATGAGAAGCAAGAGGCTCGTCGTGATTCTTTCTTAGAACCTCGGCAACTAGCTCCTCGGGAATCCACAATTTCCAATTGAAAATGTCATGCATCTGGTCTCCCGTTGCATGTTCTGTTCTCCGGTAAACGAGTCCATCTACCACTTTCAAATCTGGCAATTGGTTCTGATTGGCCTTGACTTTCTCTATAATTTCTAAATACTTGGCCGACCTGAATTCCGGTGCTTGCAGATCTATTAAAAGCCCGTGTCTCGCCTCTATGGCAGCTAGTTCCGCCTCATTGACCCTAGACAAAGCATCCGGTACAATATTCATTTTCCCACTTCTGTGTTCAATACTGAACGTGAAACCTTGCAACTTTAGAGCCCATCGAGCTAGGCGCGAGTGGAGATCCGTCTGACTCATGAGCCATTTGAGTGAAGCATGATCAGTAATCACCGTAAACTCATGGCCTTCTATATACGGCCGGAAACGTTTGATGCAAATTGTGGCCGCGAGACACTCCTGTTCCGTAACCGAATAATTCCTTTGGGCTTTGTTTAATTTTTTCGATACAAAAGCAATGGGATACTCGTCACTCTGATCTGTCTTTTGCACCAGCACGCCACCCACTCCAGATTTACTTGCATCGCATTGCACGAAGAAAGGTCTGGTAAAATCCGCGCTACGTAACACTGGGGCGGAGCAAAGCATGTCCTTGAGCAGGAAAAATGCCTTCTCCCCCTCCGGAGTCATTTCGAATTTTTTTCTTGGCTTCAACAAATCTGTAAGTGGAGCTGATACTGATGCGAAGTTATTGATGAATTTGCGATACCATCCCACCATGCCAAGAAAACGCCGAAGAGATCTTAAATTTTGGGGAAGTGGAAAGTCTGCCATGGCCGATATTTTTTCTGGATCAGTTCGTATAGTCCCTTCTCCCACTATATGCCCAAGATATTTTACCGTTTTCACGCAGAATTTACTCTTCTCCACGTTTAGTGTGAGCCCAGCTATTTTCATTTGCTCGGCCACCACACTTAGAACCTTCATGTGGGTTTCAAATGTATCTGTGACGACCAAGAGATCGTCTAAATAGACAAAGACTTCGTTCCTAAGCTCGGGCGGGATAACTTTGTCCATTAATCGAGTCATCGTTTGAGACGCGTTAGTCAAACCGAATGGCATTACCTTGAATTGGTACAACGGCTTTCCCGGAATTGTAAATGCTGTTTTATCCCGAGATTTTGGGTCCAACGGGATCTGCCAATAGGCATCTTTCAAATCGAGGCTAGAGATATACATTGCCTTTGGAAGTCGAGATAAAATTCCATCGATTTGGGGTAAAGGATAAGCATCCTTTTTGGTAACAGCATTAACTTTACGACTGTGCAAACACAACCGTACTTTCCCAGGCTTTTGAACCAGTACGACAGGCGAAGACCACGCACTCTGAGACTCCTCAATCACCCCCATTTCCAACATTCGATCGACTTCTTTGTAAAGAAGCTTTTCAACTGCCGGTGACACCGGAAAGTGACGTTGTTTGACTGGCTTAGCATCCCCAACGTCGATTTCGTGCGCAATCAAAGTTGTTTTTCCTAATCCCGAAGAGGCAAACGAAGGAAATTTCCCAATTATCTCGGATAGGCTGCATCGCTGACCCTCCGTCAGATTATGTGAATTGGACGCTATTTCTGATATTTGCATGGAAGATGGCAACAAACTAAATGCTGTCCAGAACGTAATACCCAAGTACAAATCCTGATTCAAGGATGGTATGATATGGAACTCGAGATCCTTGGTTTCTTCCTTGTATTTCACGGCCGTTTGAAGCTTTCCTACTACAACCTGTTTCTGACCATCTGCCTTGGTAGCAACTGTTGTTACTCTTTTAAACGGAACTTTCCCTCGTATTAAATGTTCTGCCAGTTTCCCCCCAATCACATTAATAGCCGCCCCCGTGTCTAATAGACCAACCACTACCCTATCTAGGAGCCTGACTTCGGCATACGGACGATTATCATTGTTTTTAAACCTAATTGTATTTATAGTTTTAACATTATTCCAATAGGACCTAATTCTTTTAATATTTCTAGACACCACTTTCTTCTTCACTTTCGGTTTTAAACCCGCAACTTGTGGAGCCACCATATTTGGCCAAAATGTCGGGATCGGATCAGATATAGGTGATCTCGCAGGGTTTTCAAAGGTCTGAATTGGACCTACTAGTTCAGGTCCCCGTTTGTCGACTTGTCCTTTGGAACACTTGCCTGCTGTCGACCGCTGAAAGTGTTCGCTTTCCCGTTTTTTAAACAATTCGAACATTTCGGCGCCACAGCCGAAACAAAACACTTTGCGCTTCAATCGGCATTCTTTGTGTCGATGCCCTTCTTTGCGACAATTCCAGCATAATAGTGCCATCGCACAGACTTCGCCATTCACTTCGCCTTCTGCGAATTCCTCAGCATCCATCATCTCCTCAACCAACTCGGAAACTTGTTTGCGGAACGGTACCACCTTCTGATAACCCTGGGATTTTCGGACGTCTTCTAAGAAATTTTCCCTGCGACGGCATATTGCCCTTAAATTCTCTACCGATCGGACTGGAATGTTCAGAATCTCATGCCTTATCTCTGGCCTTAAATTTCTTTTTAAAATTTCCACCACTTCCATTTCGGTTAGTGGCATGTCCAGGTGATCCATTAACTCCTCTATTGCATCATAGAATGTATCGAATCCTTCCCTTTCCCGCTGCTTCCTATCTCGAATGGCTTCTCGGATATCCAAATCCGTCCGCGCCTCTCTGAACTGCCTCCTTAGCGCAGTACAAAGAAAATCCCATCGCAATTCCTGAGTATTTTTGTGGTACCTCCAGTAGAACTCTCTCGCTTTTCCTTCAAACAGAAGGCTAGCATTGCTGCTTAAAATTGAAAAATTACCTTCCAGCGTTTGTCTGGTGAGGGCTTCTACTCGGTAGATAAAATTATCAACACTAAGACCTTCCGGATTTCCACTAAACCGCAATTTCCAACTATTTAAAATATGGCCTACTTTGTCGGGCCTCTGGCTTAGGTCTGAATGATTACTCCTGGGTGTTTCGCGATTGGAACCTATTGGTTCATCCATGCTACCTAATGGAATTTGGCCCAAGGAATTCCTTCCAAGTGCTCCCTCCTGGTTTGAACCTTCTACCGCTGTAAATGATGTCGGAAGATTGGCTTCAATCAACCTAGCCATTCTTTCAGATAATTCTGTCAACAACTCGTTCTGCATGGACTTAACAGCGTCTACAACTGTATTTTGGATCAACTTTTTTTGAGCGAGTCCCAACGCGGATGCCCCTGATGAGCCACTGGGAGTAGAATCTAACATGTGCCCTCTATTTGACCTAGTATTTTGAGATGGAGTATCCGATCTTTCGAAGCATACTGTGCTACAAGTAGGACACGTTGTTTTACTTTTGGCATAGCCTGCAATGCAGGACTGATGGAAAACATGACCACATTTGGTTTTGTATGTTTTTCCAACATCTAAGGTGGAATCGCATAGCTGACACTTTTGTGCCACATTTTCTTCGGGATCTGGCATAACTGGTTAGTTTCTAGAATTTAGCAAGGACAGAAAAAAAATATATCTAAATGCAAAAAAAATACAGACACGATTATTTAACGACAAATAAGCTATTGATAATAATAATATTAAGACTAACTTGCAAATAAATCTAAAAAAAAAATATAGGTAAAAAAAATGAAAGCAGGGAGTTCGAACAGATGTGATATGGAATTTCACCGAACGAACAGGTCGATGAACTTTCCGTTGTATCAGCTGATTCTTCAGCTTCCCACAACAGGGAATTCAAACAGATGTAATATCCAAACGAAAAGGTCGATGAACTTTCCGTTGCATCAGCTGATTCTTCAGCTTCCCACAACCGTCTACTCGAACCAATACCGAACTGACCTATATTAACTACGGTTTGATCGAACCCCTGAGAAGTTGACCTAGATTCGATAAGGGTTTGCTCGCCTAATTTAAAAAAATATTTATTTGTTTACTTATTTATTTACTTTTTTTTTTTTTTTTTTTTTGTATTGTTTTAAATCACGGCCAGAACCGACAAAAAAAACTAAAATCGCAAACGACAAATATATCATAAAATAATTGACCCTGAACATAACTACACCCCTTGAGATAAGACCTGCATGCGAAGGAAAAGAGAAAAAAAGAATGAAGAAAGAAAAAAATCACGTGAGTGGTGCTAAGCACCTGTTGCTTGTGCGCATACACCAACAACAAATGCTGCTTTACGACAGCGGCTAGGCGATTGCGTTCTATCGCTTTTGCCTATAATCCCAGCTTCGTACACTGCACTACAAAGTTTGTTTTCCCATTATTTCGTGGTCAGCTAATACTTCATCATGAAAATAATTGCTGCAATTCCAAAGCGAAAATTTTTTTTCTTTTTGAGAAAACTAATGCTGCTACTTTTTTTTTTATATTTTTTTTTTTTTTATTTGAGGAGGTCACTGCGTTCTAATATCGTCCGTGGTCAGGCAATGCGGTTATAAGTAGCCCACAAATGCCTGCAATTCCTATGCGTATGATAAAAAAACGTATGGACCTGATGTGGATAGAGGGAATTTTAAAAGGATTCTTTCGCACTCGCTCGAGTTTAGGTCAAACCGTGGCCGGACGACCCTACTTCTCAGTACATAGTCTATCCGTTTCCTATGCGGCTGATCGAATTTCGAACGAGGTTGAACCTAGCATGAGCTACAAAACGAGATCAAACTCCATCTGTGGGTCTATCAACCAATAAATTAATTGACTTTCCCTAATTTGAGGACTGTTTTGTGAACTCTGGCCAAAATGAGTAGTTGTGATGGTGAGCTACGTTGCTTAGCGTGGCCCCACGTTGGGCGCCATTTGTAACAATGAGGATGAGTCCTTGAAAGTCATAAAGGATATGACATTCGAGTCCCAGGCGAGGTGTTGAATTTGGGAGGGGTGCCGCACGCAATATGACAATTCTTCCGGCTCTGGCTCGCCAGCTAATGGGGTGGTGTTCTTGCCACGCCTCCCAAGGTGCCTTTTTCTCATTCTTCACAAAAAAAAACTGCGTGCATGGGGCAAGCTTCTCTTGGTAAGAGATCGGCTGCTCATTTTGGCCATCAGGAGAAAGGATTAAGGGAAAAAGTAAAGTGGGTTCCTTCGCTACGGACTACACTGCCGAGGGCTCAAGACCTCCGATGTTGTGAGGCTTGTTTGCCCACCCTGCCTGTGGCTAACTCGGTCCTGGATACAAGACCCATGATGTTGGTATTAGCCCCTACCTCGGCGGTCTCAAGGGGATCAGTTAAGTCGGGTCAAAAAAATAGAGTTAATTAGCACATTATAAATATTTATTTAATTACTAAAGAAACTAAGATTAATTATTAAAATGAACATAGTACTAATTGAAATATTGGAACGTTATGAATATAGATATAAATAGTATAATTAAATAAGGTTGACAAGAATTTGCTTTTCGAAATAGTAAGGAAAAATTAGGCATAAGCTAGGCCTTCCTATTAAAGTGTAAACGTAGAAATTGCTTCGAACATATAAACGAACATATGAACGAACATATAAACGAACATATAAATAAATTTGCTCTCGAACTTGAGCAAAAATTTGCCAACGATCTGGGTCGAGCGACTTGGACTGAGGTATTTAACATTAATTTGAACTTTTAATTTGCTTTCTTTTTTTATTATTTAACTTTTAAATTGGCCATCGTGATTAGGAGGCATTTCTTGTTCTCTTTTATAAGCTTATTGATTTCATTTAACTTTCCTCTCTTTCAATTAAAATTTCTAGTATAAAAGAGTTTTTCATTTACACTCACCCCAAACTTGGTAGTTCCATCGTCGAAAGCGCTTTCTCGGACTTGGGGGTTTGCTGAAAATTTTGAACTTGAAAATAATAATATAAAAAAAACAAGGAAATTTCGTTTCGTATTTTTTTTTCTTCTTTTTTTCTTTAAAGGTTAAGTCTAACCTCACCACCACTTCGACCCGAGTTTGGCCAACTTTCTCCTCTATTTCCTTTCACAAATTTTCACTCCAATGGCTCGGGGCTGATTTTAGCCATTGGCAATTATTAAAACATTAATCTTACTCACTAAAAAAACTTATATTACTTAAGCTAACACTTATGTGGCAGCCGGAATCCCACGTGGATTCGCTGCTCCGATTTTTCCCGGCCAAAATTTTCCGTCTTCTCGCGCCGGGATCGCCAAAAGTCTCCCAAGTGCCCCGGGTCACTCACGGGTCACTTTTCCGTCGGAAAACTGCGATCTTTTCGAATTTGCTCGCGGCGAGGAAAAATTATGCGCTATCGAGCGCGGTTGGGATCAAACTGCCGCTTGCGCAAAGGGTTCGATGGAGGGCCTAGCGAGTCAAACTCGAGCCCGCCAATTGAGTCTTTCTTATTTTATCAGTTTTTTTTTTTTGGTCTATCTGATAATCTGAGCCCGGCGAACTCTGCTCCTGCTGCTTGGCGTCGTGGGCTTCCGGAATCCTTCAGACCCGCTCCGACTCGTTGGGGCTGCCTGACTTCCCCTCTGTTCCGGCAATAACTACCCTTTCGCCGAGCCTAGTCATGAAAGAGATACTTGACGAGAATTCCTAACTGACCCGTACCCCTTTCTTACCTCCACAGATCCAGAACTGGCCACAAAAACGGTGGGCTTTCCTCTTGGACTTTTCCGCCCCTGGAACCGCCCCCATGAGGGAATGCTCGCACCGACGCCAAAATTGGCGCCGAATCCTCCTTGGCCTTTGCCCGAAGAGACAATCCTCCAAAATGGAAAGTTGCCATTTTACCCGGTTGCACTCCTTCTAATCTCTCTTTGCCCCTTTCTAGTTTGAAACTTGTCATCTAGATGGCGCACCTTTTCCCTCTGCCTTTCTTTTTACAGATACAAGCGTTACAATCCGCGACTACGTTCAGCTTGCCTTTTCTGTAGCTGATAACGTAATCCAACTATTGCAATTCGAAGACCCATCTCGCGATCCTTCCGAGTGGGCTCTCTATGTTGTTCAACCACTTCAGCGCCATGTGATCCGTGATTAGGTCGAACTGGTACGCCTCCAGGTATGCTCTCATCTGCCGAATAGCCCATATAATTGCCACGCATTCTTTCTCCGTTGCCGAGTAATTCTTCTCCGCGCCTATTAGCGTTCGGCTGGCGTAAGCGACTACTCGCTCGCCCTCATCCGTGTCCTGCGTCAGCACTGCGCCTACGCCGTAGTCGCTGGCATATGTTTGCAGCACAAATTACTTCGTGAAATCGGGGCATGCTAGCACTGGATCCTCTGCTAAACGTGCCTTTAGCGTCTCAAACGCCTCTTGGTGTCTTGCCGTCCACTCCCACTTTGTTCCCTTTCGTAGGAGATCGTTTAACGGCCTTGCGATCCCAGCGAGATCAGGGACCCGATGAATTGCCGTACCCCTTTCACCTTCGTCGGTGGTTCCAATTCCGTGATCGCTGCGACTTTTCCCGGATCCATACCAATCCCCTGACTTGTTATCCGGTGGCCCAGGTACAACAGCTCTTCCCTGAAGAAGGGGCACTTATTTGTGTTTATCCTTAAGTTTGCCGCCTTCAGTCTTCGGAACACTTCCTTCAAATTTGCCATGTGCTCCTCCCTCGTGCGTCCGATCACTATGATGTCATCCTGGTACGCGAATGCGTGGGGAGCCAGGTCCGGGCCTATGACCTGGTCTAAGGCCCTTTGAAATGTTGCCGAGGCCGAGTGTAGTCCGAACGGCATCACCTTTTACTGGTACAGACCTTTCCCTGGTACAGTAAAGGCCGTGTATTTCCTGCTCTCTTCCTCAAGTGGGATTTGCCAATGGCCATCCTTAAGGTCGAGGCTGCTGAAAAATTTTGCCTCCCTCAGTTGCTCCAAAATGAAGTTTATTCTTGGCATAGGGTACGCATCTTTCACTAACTTTGCGTTTATTTGTCGGAAATCCACGCACATTCTCCATTGACCTGTCTTTTTCTTCACCATGGCAATGGGTGAGCTGTAGGCGCTTTGGGTAATATCTTTGTTTAATTGGGATGTCGTCCTTCATCGTGATTTTATGCGGGGTTATGTTTGAACAACCCTTCTGATTTGTGAACGCCGCCAGCTCTTCTTCGATGAACTTTTTGTCCCGCTCGCGCTCCCATTCCTCCGAGGGTCCAGCTATGGCTATGGACAGCCTATCCTCCAGGTATCCGCTCCATCTTTCTCTCCTCGAGATCGTGACTTGGTGGCCTACGCAGTTGATTGTTGTGCCGAAATCTGCGAGGAAATCCCATCCAAGCACCGCGCTGTCTCCCATGCCTGGCAACACTAACATATTCAAATCCTTTTTCATGTTGCGAAAGCTTACTGTTGTTAAGAGTACCATTTGAGTCTCTATGTGGCTCCCGTTGGGCAACTTTACTAGTCTCCTTGTTGCTTTCCGTTCTCCGGCGATTCCCGGGTTCTTTGCTAGCTCATCTGAAATGAAGCTAGCCGTTGACCATGGCCGCTAATTGCTGATCGTCTCCGGTTAATCCTCCAACTAGTTCTGAGAGGCAGCACCTCGCGAACTCCGCCTTCCTCTCTACGGCTGAGATCGCTGCACGTTTCCGGCTCTTTGGCAGCATCCTGTGCTTCTCACACCTATTGCGCCGCACATCCTGCAGAACAGAATTCTGGGGTTCCTGCACCCGCTGGCCCAATGGCCCATGCCTCCGCATCTGCTGCACGCCTGTGCTGGGTTTTCTACGTGTCCCTGTCCAGCCGTCGCTGCCCGCTGCATATTCGGCTGCCTTTGGATTTGGTTTGCTGCCCATTGTTGGTTCGGCTGTTGTTGCCTTGGGCCTGCCCATTGCTGGCTCGGCTGCTGTTGCTGTGGCATTTGGCGATGCTCCTCCGGCTGCCATCTCTGCCCCCATCCCTGTCCTGGATGGCTCTGTTGCTCCGGTGGTTTATGGTGCAACTCCTCCTTTGGCCATCTTCTGTCTACCGCTGGGGACTGTCTATTGAAGACCTCCTCTTCCAAAGCCATCTTTTCGAATTCTTCAGCTAGACCCATGACCTCCTCGAGTGATGCACATGCGTATGGTCTCATGTACATTTTCATACGCGGCATGCAGTTCTCCACTAGCCTATCAATGACCTCTTTTGTGGACTTTCCTAACGGCTTCATTAGCGCCTGAAATACTAAAGTGCAGCCAAAAATTTTTTTATTTATTACAGATAAAATAAAGGTGCATATGTATTTGGTATACATACAAATAGATGCAGCGATAATATTCTCGTTTTCGTTTCTCACCGTTATCCGCAGCTGTATGTATGTTTAACGGAACGCCATGACGCGCTCCCCTACAAATAATTAGTTCATCAATTAATTATTCAATTTAAACTTTTTTTGGTTAAATTTAATAAATTATTTATTATATTTAAATAAGATTAATTAATTATTTTCGTTTTCGCATTTTCTTGATATCAAAATTAAAATTTATTTAATTTAATTCAACAACAAGAAAAATATTTTAATAAAATTTATTTAACAAATATTTAAATAAAATATTTAATATTATTAAAGTTAAAAGCATTCGCCGGTTGGAGAAACGTTTGGAAGATGGATCACTTTCTCTAAATAAAACCGAGCTAGAGTGCAGGCTTCAGGTTTTTGATGAGGCAATTTCTAAAGCAAATGAGTTGCAAGACCAGATCGAGCAAATAGATGAATTGGATGATTTCGGAGCCGATTTGGAAGAATTAGGAATAACTACCAAGGCAAAGATTATTTCCTAATGTAATGCCTTTAATTCAGCTGAAGACTCCCGTCCATCTACTGCAATTTCTGCAGCCCCAACCCGAGCTCGACTTCCCAGTTTGGCATTGCCAAAATTGAGTGGAAATTATTCGAATTTCAAAAATTTCATAACTTTTTTTGAGACATTAGTTGACAAAGATGTAAACATTCCTGTTATTGAGAAATTTAATCACTTAATTTCTTGCCTCTCTGAGAAGCCTTGGGAACTATCAAGGCATTCCAAGTCACCGAGAGTAATTACAACAAAGCTATCGCTAGTCTAAAAATCTTTGCAAACCAAATACGTCAACTGTTCAGCCTTCCGAAAATTTCCCAGCCGTCTGCTTCGTCGTTAAGGGGTCTCATCGACACTGTGTCATCAATTTATGGATCACTATTATCCATAGGATATGATACTAAAATTGCAAACTCAATGATTATCCATTTAGTTTTGAGTAAAGTGGATCCAGTAACCAAGCAAAAATGGCAAAGGTCACTGGATTATGAGGAATTGCCGCTGTGGTCCGATTTCGAAAAAATACGTAGATACCAGCATCTGTCCGCTGAAGAGACTGGCAACCCAAAACAAGAAAAAACTGGGTTCAGCAAGCAACTGAATAGAACATCGATCGCTCGCCTTGCTGTAATGCAAAGGTTTGAGTTTGTTAAGTCAGCCTCCCTATGTTTGAAGTGTCTGCGAAAAGATCACACAAATCGACCAGGTGTCAAATCTGTGCAAGATCGCACCAAAAACTTCTGCACCGATTTACAGTGACTGAAAATAACTTAGCGCAATTACCACCCACACAAAATCCTCCTCCAGCGTTAACGAATGATGGCCCTTCTACTTCACATGCTTTTCATGCGTCGCCTGTAGAAAGGGTTTTGTTAGCAACGTCGATCGAAAGCGTTCGAACAAAAAATGGTGAGCACATCTTGGCCCGAGCATTACTTGACTCAGGGTCACAAATGAATTTTATTACAGAAGATCTTGCTCAACGCTTACATATCCGTAGGGAGGAATCGTGCATCAACTTGCTTGGAATTGGTCAATCTAATTCACAAGTAAAGAAAAAGATACACACCGTGGTGAAGTCAAAAGTCAATGGTAGCGAGTTTCCGTTCGACTTTTGTGTTTTGAAAACAATTTCAGGCTATCACCCTGACCAGTCAGTGAACGTGAAAGATTGGACCCTACCAAAGAACTTGCCATTAGCAGACCCATATTTTTACAAACCTCAGCGGATAGATATGCTAATTGGAGCTGAGTCATTTTTCGAACTGGTGTCCGTTGGCCAAATAAAGCAAGGTCCCAACTATCCCATCCTTCAAAAAACTCTCCTTGGGTGGATAGTATCGGGAAAATATCTGGCAAATTCCTCAACTCCTCAACAGCCGGTCTCTAGTCTGAAATGCCAAGAAGAAATATTAGAGTCAATAGACAAAAACTTGAAAAAATTCTGGTCGTTGGAAGAAGTTCCATCTTTTAAAAAGATGTTGTCGTCAGAACAAGAGCTATGTGAGGAACATTATCGGAAGACTACAAGAATACTGCCTTCAGGTCGATTTGAAGTTAAACTTCCATTTAAGTCGGATCCAAGCGTTTTGGGCCACTCATTCGAGATAGCCAAAAGCCGATTTCTGTCGCTCGAGAGAAGATTATCTCGAGATCCGAACTTAAAGAAAATGTATTTGGAATGTATGGAAGAATACGAATCCCTAGGCCATATGTCCCCTGCAAGCAATGACGTTCTTGCTTCTCCACACTACGTCATACCCCACCAGTGTGTCTTACGGCCTCAAAGTACAACGACCAAACTCCGAGTCGTTTTTGATGCGTCCTGCAAGACATCCACACAGAAGTGTTTAAATGAGTTGTTGATGGTGGGTCCAACAATTCAGGAAGAGCTTTACTCAACTCTTCTTAGATTTCGGCTAAACAAATTTGCTCTGGTAGCCGACCAAAAAAAGAGATGTATCGGTTGATTGAATCCGCGAAAAATACATTCCCTCGAGCTGCTAAAGTTATTGGGTCTGACTGTTACGTCGACGATATGTTAACGGGTGCTGGTTGCGTGGAGGAGCTAAAGACAATTAAGTCTGAAGTAACTCAGGTTCTTCAAAACGCTGGGTTTGAATTGAGTAAGTGGTTTTCAAACTCGCCTGAAGTTACTGCATCCGAGAGCACGGTTAAGCCAATATCATTTTCGGACTCTGAGCTGACAAAAACACTAGGAATCGTTTGGGTTCCTAAAGATGACGTGTTTAAATTCGAAATTGATATGTCAGTCATTGGTCAAAGGGCGACTAAGCGGAATATTCTTTCGGTGACATAAAAGCTTTTCGACCCTTGGCTTATTAAACCCGATCCTTATTAAAGGAAAGATCCTGTTGCAGGAACTTCGGCTTACTAAGCTAGATTGGGATGAGTCGATTCCACTTGAAAACCGCGTGGAACAAAATTCAGCTTGCTTTGTCGCAGTTAGAAGATATCTCAATACCGTTTGTGATGAGTGAGCCAACGTCACCAATTGAAATTCATGCCTTCTGTGACGCATCGATGAGAGCCTATGGAGCCTGCGTCTATATCCGTTGCAAATCTGCAGAAGTCAGTAAAGTCTCATTATTGACTGCAAAGTCGAAAGTAGCGCCGCTCAATACAAAGACGCTCCCCCGTCTTGAGTTATGTGCCGCTCACCTTCTCGCGGACCTCTGTCGCAAAATAAAACCTCTTATCAAAGCACCGATCGAACGAAATGTATATTCGGAAGTTTGTCTTCATTGGATTCGTTCCCATCCATCGTCGTTGACTACGTTCGGATCAAATAGAGTTTCTGAGATTCAAGAGTGGTCAGAGGAAAGCACGTGGCGGCATGTACCAACTAAACAGAACCCGGCAGATATTGTGTCAAGAGGTGGAGACGTAACGGAAACGATAGAATCAATCTGCTTCAGAGGTCCATCGTTTTTAACGGAGCCGGAAGATAAGAGGCCAACGAGCCCCCTGTTTGATCCGTCACCAGAGATCTTGCAGATGGAAGCAAAGAAGAAAGCAGTCGGACTGACTGCAATGGTCTCTACCTCATATTTATTGGAAGTGATTGAAGGATTTTCCTCTCACTTAAAATTGCTGCGAGTGTTCGTTTACATGGTCCGCTTTATAAAGAAGTGTAAAAAATTAGTAGTTACTTCTGATAATGTACCTTCACCTGTCGAATATCAAGAAGCTTTTAATAAAATTGTCCAGATAGTCCAAGAGCACGAGTAGCTAATGCTCCTATTTCGTACGATGCCAAGTTTCCAGTATTGTTGACGAAGCGCTCTTAATTTGTTCAGAGCTACGTCCGATACTTGCACGAGTCGAATTTTCATGTGGGTCCACGAGCACTGGTGAGTCTCTTGCGACAGCTCGTTTGGATAGTAAACGCGCAGGAAGTCTGCAGTCAGATAGTGCGGTCACCCTAGCAGCGGGAGCAGGAGGTCGCCAGGAAGGGCGATCTGGTCCTGGTCGCCGAGGACAACCAGCCGCCCCAACAGGAGATCACCGCCAGGGTCGTCGAGACTCACGCCGGCGCGGACGGAAGGGTAAGGGTCGCCGACGTCAGGACTAGTGCAAGAGCATTCTTCAGGAGAGCAGTCTTCAGGAGAGCAGTCTTCAGGAGAGCAGTCCACAAGCTGGCGAGGTTGCCAGTGGTTGAAGCCTGATGGAGGCCTTCAACGGGGCCGGTGTAGAATTAATGTAGAAGATTAAGCTTGAATTTTATTGAAGTCTATTGGTAAAAAAAAAATATAATCGAATTTATAAAGTTGAACCGAGTGCACGTATTTTTCGTAATTGCTATATTTAAATTTACAGCTTTTTGTCTTTCGGTTTTTCGCGACGAGATAAGCTAATCTCAGTTAACAATCCCCATACCTCTTGTTCTTGTTGTTGTAAATATTTGCCAAATAAATGGTTAAAGTGCAGCCAAACATTTTTGTATATATTTTGTGCATAAATTATTTGGTGTACATAGAAATAGATGCAGCGGTATACTTATCGTTTTCGCTTTCCACCGTTATCCACTGTTGTATGTATGCAAATTAAATTGTTCCGAAGTTTACTTTTTTAAAAAAATAATTTTTATTTTATTTCTTCACGTCTACTTAAATCGACTTATTGCTAAACCCACTTTTTACTCCAGAATTATATTTTTATTCAAGCTTGGTTGAATCCCGACTTAAGACTCTTTTTGCTATCAATATCGATTTACCATCAAACCTCGGCTTAAGAGAGAGACCTCAAAAAGGGCTATTTGTAAATATAATCATTTGTCCTAAGAGATTAAGAGAAACGGACAATTGGCTGACGCAATGATTGACTCACTGGTAAAAACTGATAAGATCGGAAGATATATAAAATTCGGACTGGCGGCGATTTGTTTATCATTCTGGCTCAGACCGTGGAAAAGTTTTAGAAATATGTTTACAGTTAGAGCTGGATGTTTAGTCTGGGATAATTACTTGGTGGTTCTTAGACACGAGAACCGCTTCCCACAGTTATCCGCTGTTGTATGTATGCAAATGAAATTGTTCCAAAGTTTACTTTTAAAAAAAAAAAATTTTAAACCCACTTTTTACTCCAGAATTTTATTTTTATTCAAACTTGGTTGAATCCCGACTTAAGACTCTTTTCGCTATCAAAATCGATTTACAATCAAACCTCGGCTTAAGAGAGAGACCTCAAAAAGGGATTGTTCAGTTACCGAGCGTTTTCGGGAGCTATATTATTTGTTCTAAAATATTGGATTTAGTAAAAACAAGCACAGTTCAATTTTAAACAATTTATTTAAAATGTTTTGGCTTTATACAAAGTGATATATGTATAGATGCGACTGCAAGGGGGTGAAGACCGAATTAGAATACAAACGCGGGAGCGCGGCTGAACGCTTGATGCTGCGGGGCGATCGAGAGAGCCCGGGAGAGAGCGAGACAAACTCTAGTGCATGACGGCAGATGCAGGTGGCCGATCGAATGCATGAGAGCGGGCGATGCGAACATAAGTATAAAAGAAAGTGATGTAAGGAACACAATAAAATATTGCCGGCCAAACTTCTTTCAGGCGGCTGCTTGACCCGACATACTCCCCCCGTGGGAAGATGAGCTTTCAACAAGTTCATGAAGGGGCAGCAGGTACCATTTGTTGATTGCCCGCCTTGAAGCTCCGGACGCCGTCCGGCAGCGCACCCGACACACTCCGTCGCCGTCGTCTTCATCCTCGATGCTCTTGCAGCTGGGCGATGGCATCTCAGTAGCCATTTCGCTGCCAAAGTCCAAGAGCGGCTTCACATCCACACTGGGTAACATATGACCTATCATACTAGCCACCACTGTACAGATCCCGGCAAGACGCTTCTCCATGCGCTGCTCGAAGTGACGACGGTGCCTGTAATATTTCTCCTTCTCGCTGAGCACTTTGCGGAGGGGCTTATTCTTTGGGTCGGAAACAAACCTTCGATGAGACTCCACCTTCACCGGCTCCGTCTGAGGCTGGACGAGCAACTCTGACTGCTCAGCTGCCCTGAGGACCTTACCATCGTCAGGGCCTCCGCCTCCACAAACAATCCAACCAAGCCGAGTTTTTTGGATGGAGGGCAAACCAGGAGACAGATGAATTTGCCCCACACAAAGCAGTTCGTAAAATAGTCCAGCTCCAATTAGCGAATCAACTGGCTGAGGCTGTTGAAAATGAGGAGCCGCTAGCTGGCTAGCAACACCACATCACCAAACCGATCCTTAGCGACGAGAGAATTGACGGCGGCGGACGCTGAACCAGAAACAGCGTCGCTGAATGTGGGAACCGCAGGAGAGGGGTTTTGGTCTGGAGCTGGCGAATTGCTCCAAAATGCTGCAGATTATGATGCCTGCGTCCTCACGCACGGCAGCTTGACGCATTGCAATGCCGAGATAGGTGCCCAGATCCAAGGCACTTTCGGCATAAATAGAATCGCCTAACTTCGCCTAAACGATCCTCAGGCGACAAGCTTAAAAACCTTGGATAGGAAATTCTCACGTGAGAATGGCCATCACAGATCATGCATGCGGAAGAGTTTGTGATCACAAATGCAGAGTTACCTGGATAAAAGGGTCTACGTCGTCCTACCGCAAAGTTTGGTGCATGTGATGTCGTCGGCAAATCCATGCTCTCCAAAGTCCGGCATCTTTGCTCAAGAAAACTGGCGATGGACTCCAACGTTGGAATGTAACCCAAGGAATCCGAGTCAGCTTGCATTTCCTTCCACTTAGACTACGTAGCATCATCAACCTTCTGCAACAGCACTTTTCGTGCCCATGCTTGCCAGGGCTCGCATATGGGAATTAAATTTGTCCGAAAGCTCGCGAAGCTTCGTCGCCGATGCGGACTCTACGGCCCTCAGATTCATTATCTCATTAACATGAGCTTGAAAAATGAACGTGCGATTACTAGCAGCTCCAATGCGACGACATAATTTTTGTCCGTGAGCTCCAACGATCAAACAGTCTCCAAGACAGATTCACGAAGGCAGGACCGCAACCGTTGAAGCTTCTCGACCCGACTGATGAATGGGTTTGTGTCCACCATGGTCGAGAACAGTGACCGAAATTCAAGCCACTCCGCATAACCTCCACTAAACGTGGGAAGTGGCAGTGGAGGCAAAGCCTGAAAGATTCTGTCAAACGATGCATCGAAATTGGTGACAGAAGATGCGTTGTTCAGCGTCGAACTCGCTGGCAACAAACTGGAGCGCTTCATAATCTCCTGATCCGGGATGAAGTGTGCCACCCTCGCCGCATCGTTGAAGTTGACGCGCAGATCGCTCCTGAGTTCTGCAACATCCATCTCGGACAGCTCCTTGTGCGTGCTCTTGAAATCCGCAACGAATCCCCAATTCGCTGAGCCGCACAAAGATCCTCAAAAAGGACAGCCGAACTTTGACTCAGGAATTCTTTCCTTCCCGGAGAGGCACAATCGAAATACGGATTCAATTTTTGCAACAAAGAATTTATTTTGTTTTGTTTATTTGTTTATTGTCAGCTCATGACCCACTGTGCCACTTCTTTATAACGGTGTATGTAGCGGGGCAAACGGCGTATGTATGTATGTCAACAGATGCCAATATTTTTTGCACAAATCACAAGCCGAATAATGTTTTTTAATTTGTTTATGTTTAGGTTATGTTTTAAGCCGGGCAGCTCAAATTTTCAACGGAAAATAAATTAACAACTTTTTTCCTATGCACAATCACGTCGGGGTTCACCAAATGTTCAGTTACCGAGCGTTTTCGGGAGCTATATTCAATGTTCTAAATATTGGCTTTAGTAAAAACAAGCACAGTTCAATTTCATACAATTTAAATAAAATATTTTGGCTTTATACAAAGTGATATATGTATAGATGCAACTGCAAGGGGGTGAAGACCGAATTAGAATACAAACGCGGGAGCGCGGCACAACGCTTGATGCTGCGGAGAGATCGAGAGAGCCCGGGAGAGAGCGAGACAAACGGTAGTGCATGACGGCAGATGCAGGTGGCCGATCGAATGCACGAGAGCGGGCGATGCGAACATAAGTATAAAAGAAAGTGACGTCACGAACTCAATAAAATATCGCCGGCCAAACTTCTTTTCGGCGGCTGCTTATTTGTAAATCTAAACAATTGTCCTACAATTGGCTGACGCAATGATGTACTCACTGGTGAAAAGTGATAGGATCGGAGATATAGCCGATCTTATATATATATAGCCGGTTCATTTGTTTACTTTTAGAAATATGTTTACAGTTAGAGCTGTAAAAACTTTGATGACAGTGTTTTTATTTCTTTAAACAATTTGGAATGAATTATTTGGTGTTTATTATTATTTTCAATTAGATCGTTAATTTTGTTTTCTTTTGTTACTACATCATCATGGTCCGGGTCCGGGAAAGAAGTCATGATTTCAACAATTTATTATTTCGGATGTTATTGATACTATGATCAGAAATAGTTGTAGTGCAAAAATCACTGTGGACGGAAGTCCACAAGGTGACGACCTGCATGCCTTGGCGTGCGCGAGGAGACTCTATATATAGCCGAAGAATTAAAAATTTTCTGTAGGCAACCGATCTAACTGAATTATATACCAATCGAAAGGTATTGTTTCAATTAGATATTAAATTGTATTGTATTCAATCAGATAAGAAAAAATATTGAATATAACAGTTTTTTTTGAGATGCAATATTAAAAAAAAAATTAACGTAAAAAAAATCAACCCATAATAAGGATTTTTCTGCTTGGAATCGAACCAACTCCCTTACGATTTACGAGTTTTCCGCGCAAAATATTTAGAATGACAAGAAAATATTAGTGATTAATAACTAATATTGAATATGCGTAATTTCGAATTCTAGCAGCAGCAGAGGGCCGGCAGGATTACTTAGCCTACTTTGTTTTGACGTTCGAAGAGCAAACCTTATTGAATTGTTTTTGTTTTTCTATCGAAATTTGACACTATGGCCGGAATCGGCGGTGCCAGGAATTTCAGTACTGCTGGGTTCTTTCAACTTTTACTTTATTTGTCTATCGGACGACTATATCCTATAGCTGCCATATAACTGATTGGTCGGAAATGCCATAACTTTGGTGTTTTTTGAGTGATGTTTTTCTACACATGTTATATTTGGTCAAAAAGATGATGCTTTTTTAAGTTAGAAAGATCTCTCATAAGGATAGGCCTCTCATCTGTTAATTTGTTTAAACAATTTGGTTTCCCACAATTAAGAAACAATTTTGGATTTTAAATAGAATTTTGGGCAAATTTTTAATTAAAAACAAGAAAGCAAAGCTAACTTCGGGCGGAGCCGAAGTTGATATACCCTTGCAGTTAAGGCAAGGGTTATGAAATTCGGCAAATCAGATTATTTTGTCCAAAATAGAATCTGTACCAAGTCCCATCTTTCTATCTTAAACACCAAAAACACCAAAGTTATGCCTATTCCTGTCGTTCTATGACAGCTATAGAATATATTCGGCCGATCCTTATTAAATTTTGTACGTAAGATATTTTGGTCAAATATAACAAGTGTGGAAAGTCTCAACCCTGTAACTTAAAAAACACCAAAGTTATGGCATTTCCGATCAATCAGTTATATGGCAGCTATAGGATATAGTCGTCCGATTCCGGCCGATCCGACTTATGTACTACCTGAAAAGAAAATAAGGATGTATGCAAAGTTTTGACTCGATAGCTTTAAAACTGAGACTCTAGTTTACGTAGAAACCGACAGACAGACGGACAGACAGACAGACAGACAGACGGACAGACGGACATGCTTATATCGACTCAGGAGGTGATCCTGATGAAGAATATATATACTTTATTAAATTACCCACAACAATTCAAAGACGAACTGACTAATTTATGCACCCAGTTTAGTGACGTATTCGGACTTGAAACCGAATCAATCACTACCAACAATTTCTACAAGCAAAAGCTAAGATTGAAGGATGATGAACCAGTTTACATAAAGAATTATAGATGTCCACATAGTCAGAGAGATCAAGAGATATAACGACATTTTCAACGAGCAATGGCTCGTATCGTTTCACACGTTTGCCTTTCGGCTTAAAAATAGCGCCTAATTCATTTCAGAGGATGATGACTATTGAATTCTCTGGATTAGAACCTTCACAAGCATTCCTTTATATGGATGACTTAACATAAAATGCGACTTGAGCTGGAAGAATATAATTTCACTGTGGAATATCTAAAGGGAAAAGACAACTATGTCGCTGATGCGTTATCAAGAATAACCATCAAAGACCTACAAAATATAACTAGAGATACTCAACCCGGTGACCATAATAAATAAACAAAAAGATAAAGAACCTATTCTGTCTAATTTCCATGACGATCCCATACAAGGAAGTCATACTGGTATTTCAAAAACTTTAGTAAAAATTAAAAGAAAGCTAGAGTAACTAAACATAGTAAGACCCCATTAACCATAACATACACACTATAAATGTTTTCGACAGAGTGATAGTGGACACTATTGGTCCGCTACCCAAATCAGAAAATGGTAACGAGTATGCAGTCATTTTAATATGTGACCCAGCTTAGTATTTAGTAGCCATACCTGTAACAAACAAGAACGCTAATACTGTCGCTAAAGCTATATTTCAATCTTTTATTCTGAAGTACGGTCCAATGAAGACATTCATTACGGACATGGGAACAGAATACAAGAATCCAATAGTCCCTGTAGTCCAGTAGTTCCTTCCATTGTCACTTAATAAAATCGATGCGGCAGCACAGCAAGTTCCGCTCACGTTCGTTACCATCACTCGACTACCACATTTTCTCTCATCGATCATTTCTCTCACCCTTCTCTCTCTTAGCCTTCTCTCAAGTTGAGCCTCTGTCGTCATCACTTTTCATCTATTTAAATTTTCGGTAAGGCGTCAGCGGACCTCACTTACCAGCAGAGACTACCACCGTCTCTGCTGCTATGCCTTTCGCATGAATTCTATATTCCCCGAATTTAGAACTTCGCGACAACTCTGTTTGTCCTTGAATTCTACTGTTTCCCGACACGGCCTTCCTGACCTTTCACACGTCCCTGTGTGTTGAGTTTTTAAATTGCTAAACAAGTCAAGAAAAACTCGGTTATGTTGATTTTTCATATTTGAAGCCTTAAACTTAATTTATTTATTGATTCTTTTCATCATTATTCTCTTACAACTACAAACTACATGAGTCGCATAGACAATTCCAACGTTTAACATAAACAAATAAGCAAATACATGCACCAGGTCATCAAGACCTCCGCCATAACACTGTTCGACCTTGCGAGACAGCTGCTATACTATGGTCAACATTTCCCTCCTTGGGACTCAGATGCACATTCACTTGTGCCAACCGCAGGCTCTACCCCCTCTTGTGGTTCATCATTATTCTGCAATTCCCCTGTTAATTCGCTGAATAACTGTCTATTTGGTAGCGCTCTTAGAAACTCGTGTGAGTATTTATACGTTCGCTTATTAAGTAATGATTTTAATTCATATCGATCTCCATCTAATACTTTTACGACTTGAAATGAACAAACTTTGTAAATGCATCTACCTGGACAATAACATGGTTTATGACAGACCACCTAAACGCCTTGGGAATCACTGGCAAAATCTTGCGGTACAAAAGCCCAGTCCTAATTTCGTAAGTTTTCATTACATCGGTCTCTACATCCTCACCATTTAATTAGTCCACGATTTTTATTATGCTATCATCTTGTTGCTGTTCGGCTATCAGCCAATTATTTGTTATTGCTGCTAGATCTACACGAGCCTCTGCTACTCTGCCTCTCTACAGAGGAAACTACAGGGATTGGATTGCGTGATAAAAAATCCACGTGTGCCATTTGGCACCCCTTGCGATACTCAATGCTAAAATCAAAAGCCTGTAAATACCCCCACCAACGGTGTACTCTTGGGGTCAATTCAGCTTTCTTCTCAGTCGCTCTTAGTGAATTGCAATCGGTGTACACAATAAATTTTCTACCACGTAAATAATGTCTGAAGTGTTTTACTGCATTGTAAACAGCTAAGGTTTCTAAATCATATGAGTGATATTCAGCTTCAGGTACTGTCGTGCATTTGTTAAAATATTCTATTACTCTTCGTTTCCCATCTATCTTGTGTATTAGCATTGCGCCGTACCCATCGGCACTGGCATCTGTATGAAATTCGATTTGGAGTTCAGGGTCAAAGATTGTCAGTACGGGGTCTGACGTCAGTATTTTGATAATCTTTTGCCGGATCTGCTCATGCTTCTCTTTCCAATCAAGCGTTTTAAGTTTAGAGGTCAACATAGACCTGCTTCATCTGCTCTGAGAACCGCGGGACCAATTGTCTAAAATATGATGCCAAACCTATGAATTGCCTTAACTGAGTTACAGTGGACGGTGGCGACAGAACTGTCAGTGCTTCTATCTTACTTGGATTTGGTTTAATTTCACCATCTTTAACATAAAATCTCAGGTACTCTATACCTGTGCGAAGAAAAGCGCACTTTTTTATGTTGAATGTAAAACCTGCCTCAGACAAAACTCTCAGCACAATGCTTAACCTTTCATATGGTCCCTCCTTTGTTTCTGCTCCAATCAGCACGTCGTCTAAGTAGAATACTACGTAGGAATAGGCTATGTCACCCAGGGCTCGCTCCATGGCACGTTGAAAAATAGAAGAGCCATTTTTTAGCCCAAATGGCATCACTAGAAATTCATACTGACCCTTTGGGGTAACGAATGATGTTCTTTCTATGGAATCAGGATGGATCGGTATTTGATAAAATTCGCTGGCCATGTCTAAAGTAGAAAAATATTTTCCGCCTCGCAAGCGATCTATCTGATCAGAAATCAATGGCAATGGGTACTTATCTGAGACTGTGTTTGAATTTAGCTCAAAATCAATACCCAGTCTGTCGCTGGCATCTTTCTTTTTGACCAATAGCATTGGACTTGCAAAAGGCTAATTGCTTGGACGGATCACATTTGATTTCATCATTTGGTCTATTTTTTCCATAACTAATATCTTTTCATCTACACTGAGCCGATAAGGGCGCCTTTGAACAGTTTTATTCTTATCTATCAAACGAATTTCTAATGCTCCTGTGGTTACACGTTTAGTTGGGATTTCATTTATAAAATTGTCAGAGTAATGTTTCAATATGTTTTTTAGTTTACATTTATCAATTTCACTTAATTCTATGTTGGTGTCAAGTACATTTTCAAAATTTGATGTCTCTTCATGTGTAGCATTAATAATCTTAGTTTTGTAAATATTAAGTTTGTCTGTTTCAATAACACAGGCCAACAGCAAAAAATCTCCACGCATAATTTCACCTGCTCTATAACCTTTAAGCTCCCCTGAACCGAAGTCCAAAAGAAGCATAGGTTCTATCACCCACAGTTTCCGCGGTACACCTAAGAGAAGAAATCGATCAAATTTTACAATATATTGAATTATGTGGCCGTGTAATGGCGATGTCCATCATTGTTTCTAGTAAATATCATTTTTGAGAAGTATGTGTACCAACTAAAATTAAAAAATGTTATCTAGCAGTTACCATATCTTTGGAATACTCATCCAAAGTTGGAATCTCGGATTTTCTACATTAAATTTTTGTCTTCTATGATTTTTCCCCAAACATTTTTCTATGGAAGATTTTTATTTTCTTATTGAAATCAGTAGATCATACCATGTTTTAATTTTGGATTCAAGGAAAAACTCAAAATAATTTTATGGAATTTCTTCTAAAGAAAAATGTTTGGGGAAAAATCATAGAAGACCAAAATTTAATGTAGAAAATCCGAGATTTCAACTTTGGATAAGTATTCCAAAGATATGGTAACTGCATTCCTGGTTTCTTGTACAAACTTGACGAAGATTCATCAATTTCGTTTTTACGCTTCTTGAAGGCGTAAGCCTGCAGCTGCCGCTGTAGTTCATTACGTGTCGTCACGCTGGTTGTAAAAACCCAACGCAGCAAATTATTGTCAATTTGTGTCATGTGGGCTAACGCTATTGACACCGCAATCTCTTCCAGCTCCGTAGATTTCCACTTGGATAGTAATACTTGGTAGTAGACTTGAAGACTTGGATAGTAATAACTTGGATAGTATCCGTTTAAAACATTAATCAGTACGGCAGCCGTTGTCTCAATGCCAACGAATCGCTGGATGAACAGTTCCTTGAATTGGGTCCAGGTGATGCCAGCAAAGCATACCTGTAACAGCCATTGCGAAGCACTGCTTTCCAGCGCTTTGCTTAGTGCTATTATCTGCGAAGATTAAATAGACCGTAGTGCACCATGCTGTTGCATCCGTTCCCGCACCATCGGGATTAAATTTGGGCAGTGTCACATGCGTGGTCTTCCCATCTGACGCAGAAGCTCTTGGCGCCTGTATGGCCTTTATGATTTCCATGAGGTTTTTGTTTTGCTCCTCCAGCGGTGTCGTATATTGAGTGGATCTTTGCCCTTGGGGCGAAGGAGATCCCACTTCTGATGTAGTAGGCCCAGTAGTTCCTGTAGTATGTCCAATAGTGCCTTCCATTGTCACTTAATAAAATCGATGCGGCAGCATCCGCTCACGTTCGTTACCATCACTCGACTACCACATTTCCTCAATCGATCATTTCTCTCACCTTCTCTCTCTTAGCCTTCTCTCAAGTTGAGCCTATGTCGTCATCTCTTTTCATTTCCTTAAACCTTTGGTAACTCTACCAAGACTACCAAGACTAAAACTACCACCGACTCTGCTGCTATGCCTTTCGCATGAATTCTAAATTCCCCGAATTTAGAACTTCGCTCTGTTTGTCCTTGAATTCTACTGTTTCCCGACATCTTTAATACATAAATATTTAATTTAATTAATTTCATTTTCTTTACCGTTATTAGGTAAAGTCTCATTAAAAAAAAATAATAAATAAATAAAAGATTGTTCAAGAACATCACATCTCATGTTATAAAAGTAACATCCTCTTTGTTAATGACTACCTAGTGTCGTGAGCTATGCTTCTACACTTACGTATGCTGATGATGTCAAGCTCTGCTTTTCTTTCTCTGACCACTTCCTTCATAGACATCTGCAATTCGACCTTGATGAAGTATTCTTGTGGTGCTGTAATAATCTTCTCTCACTAAACTGCTCAAAGTGCAAGGTTATGACGTTTAATCGTAGCATGCCTCAGGTCATCTCGTACTCAGTTGGGACTCACTTTTTAGATCGTGTTTCTTTAATGAATGATCTTGGAGTTATTTTCGATCACAAGCTGTCGTTTAATGAACATATTTTTGTAACAGTTAATAAATCCAGAGGAGTACTTGCTTTTATCAAGCGCTGGTCAAAAGAGTTTAATTATCCCTTCACTACTAAAACGTTGTATATCTCTTTGGTTCGACCGATCCTGGAATACTGTTCATGCGTTTGGAGTCCGCAGTATATGGTTCATCAAAAAAGTATTGAATCAGTGCAAAAGCAGTTTTTTTTATTTGCATTAAAATATTTAAACTGGGACTCAGATGATCTTCTTCCACCATATCTTTGTCGGCTAAAATGATTCGACCTACCACCATTGCAGGTACGTCGTACTTGTGCTGGGGCCATGCTCCTTCATAAAATTATTCTTGGTCAAGTTGACTCGAAACTTTTACTCGAAAAGATACTTTTCTCTGTTCCAAACAGGTCAACCAGGTCCTTCCGACCCCTTTGGTTACCAATTTGCAGATCTAATTTTGCGGATCATGATCCTTTTCGCGTTATTTGTAAAAATTATAACCTATTGTCACATATATTTTCGCCTGAATTATCCCTAGATGTAATAAAATCTAAATTGATTGTTTTTCTATTAGAATAATTTGCTATATTCTTAATTATAATTAATTCTAATAATAATTTTATAAATTACAGATAATTGTTATATTTGTCGGGAAACAGTAGAATTCAAGGACAGAGACAAGAACAGAGTTGCCGCGAAGTTCTAAATTCGGGGAATATAGAATTCATGCGAAAGGCATAGCAGCAGAGACGATGGTTATCTCTGCTGGTGAGTGAGGTCCGCTCACGAGTTACCAGAAGTTTAGAGGGATGAAAAGAGATGACGACAGAGGCTAAGCTTGAGAGAAGGCTAAGAGAGAGAGATGGTTGAGAGAAATGATCGATGAGAGAATATAAGTCAGTCGAGTGATGGTAACGAACGTGAGCGGAACTTGCTGTGCTGCCGCATCGATTTTATTAAATGACAATGGAGGAAACTACTGGACATACTACGGGGAGTACGGCTCTTACTACATCAGAAGTGGGATCTCCTCCGCCACAAGGGCAAAGTTCCACTCACTATACGTCAGCGCTGGAGGAGCAAAACAAAAACCTCATGGAAATCATAAAGGCCATGCAGGCGCCAAGAACTTCGGCGTCAGACGGGAAAACCACGCATGTGACACTGCCCAAATTTAATCCCGATGGTGCGGGAACAGATGCAACAGCATGGTGTACTACGGTCGACTTAATCTTCGCAGACAACGTACTTGAAGGCAGCGCACTGGTAATAGCACTAAGCAAAGCGCTGGAAGGCAGTGCTTCACAAAGGCTGTCACAGGTATGCTTTGCTGGCATCACCTGGACCCAATTCAAGGAACTGTTCATCCAGCGATTCGTGGGAATTGAGACAACGGCTGCCGTACTGATTAATGTTTTAAATGGACATCCCAGATCTGGAGAAAGCTTTGCTGAATATGGAAGTCGCATAGTTACGCTATTACTATCCAAGTGGAAATCTACGGAGCTGGAAGAGATTGCGGTGTCAATAGCGTTAGCACACATGACGCAAATTGACAATAATTTGCTGCGTTGGGTTTTTACAACCAGCGTAACGACACGTAATGAACTACAGCGGCAGCTGCAGGCTTACGCCTTCAAGAAGCGTAAAAACGAAATTGATGAATCTTCGTCAAGTTTGGACAAGAAAAAACCACGAATGCAGTCGCAGGTAAAATGTCATAGTTGTGGAAAAATTGGCCACAAATACGCTCAATGCCGCGCTCGTATGGAGAGCTCATTCTCAACAAAAGGAAAGAACTACACTGGAAGCAGCGTTTCTGGAGGGAAGGAGCGATCAAACATAAGATGCTACAAGTGCGGTGAGGCTGGACATATTGCTACTGTATGCCCCAGAGGTAGCACCAGTGGAAACGGCGAGTACAAGGAGAAGCGCGTGGACATATGTCAAGTTCTTCAGCCTAAGGGCTTATTCTATCAAAGGGGTGAGAGCTTTCCATTTTTTTTTGACTCGGGTGCCGAGTGTTCTTTGATAAAAGAAAAATTAAGTAACAAAGTTGATGGAAAAAGATTTAATAATTTAATTGTACTTCGAGGAATTGGCGACAATATTGTTAAGAGCCATTTGCAGATTTTGTCTACGATTAAAATATCACAATTTAATTTAGAAATTTTGTTCCATGTAGTATTAGACAATTATTTGAAACATGACATCATGATTGGACAAGAAATATTCCAGCTTGGTTTTGGTGTGATTATTGAAACAGACAAACTAAATATTTACAAAACTAAGATTATTAATGCTATACATGAAGAGACATCCAATTTTGAAAATGTATTTGACACCAACATAGAATTAAGTGAAATTGATAAATGTAAACTAAAAAACATACTGAAACATTACTCCGACAATTTTATAAATGGAATCCCAACTAAACGTGTAACCACAGGAGCATTAGAGATTCGTTTGATAGATGAGAATAAAACTGTTCAAAGGCGCCCTTATCGGCTCAGTGTAGATGAAAAGATATTAGTTAGGGAAAAAATAGACCAAATGATTAAATCCAATGTGATCCGTCCAAGCAATTCGCCATTTGCAAGCCCAATGCTATTGGTCAAAAAGAAAGATGGCAGCGACAGACTGTGTATTGATTTTCGTGAGCTAAATTCAAACACAATCTCAGATAAGTACCCGTTGCCGTTGATTTCTGATCAGATAGATCGCTTGCGGAGCGGAAAATATTTTTCTACTTTAGACATGGCCAGCGGATTTTATCAAATACCAATCCATCCCGATTCCATAGAAAGAACAGCATTCGTTACCCCAGAGGGTCAGTATGAATTTCTAGTGATGCCATTTGGGCTAAAAAATGGCTCTTCTATTTTTCAACGTGCCATGGAGCGAGCCCTGGGTGACATAGCCTATTCCTACGTAGTATTCTACTTAGACGACGTGCTGATTGGAGCAGAAACAAAGGAGGGACCATATGAAAGGTTAAGCATTGTGCTGAGAGTTTTGTCTGAGGCAGGTTTTACATTCAACGTAAAAAAGTGCGCTTTTCTTCGCACAGGAATAGAGTACCTGGGATTTTATATTAAAGATGGTGAAATTAAACCAAATCCAAGTAAGATAGAAGCACTGACAGCTCTGTCGCCACCATCCACTGTAACTCAATTAAGGCAATTCATAGGTTTGGCATCATATTTTAGACAATTTGTCCCGCGGTTCTCGGAGCAGATGAAGCCGCTCTATGAGTTGACCTCTAAACTTAAAACGTTTGATTGGAAAGAGAAGCATGAACAGATCCGAAAAAAGATTATCAAAATACTGACGTCTGACCCCGTACTGACAATCTTTGACCCTAAGCTTCAAATTGAATTGCATACAGATGCCAGTGCCGAGGGGTATGGTGCAATGCTAATACACAAGATAGATGGGAAAAGAAGGGTAATAGAATATTTTAGCAAATGCACGACTGTGTCTGAAGCTAAATATCACTCATACGAATTAGAAACTTTAGCTGTTTACAATGCAATAAAACACTTTAGACATTATTTGCATGGCAGAAAATTTATTGTGTACACCGATTGCAACTCACTAAGAGCAACTCAGAAGAAAGCTGAGTTGACCCCAAGAGTACACCGTTGGTGGGGGTATTTACAGGCTTTTGATTTTAGTATCGAGTATCGGAAGGGTTGTCAAATGGCACATGTGGATTTCTTGTCACGCAATCCAATCCCTGAAGTGTCAACTGTCATTCGTAGAGTAGCAGAGATTCGGGTAGATCTAGCAACAATAACAAATAATTGGCTGATAGCCGAACAGCAACGAGATGATAGCATTATAAAAATCGTGAACCAACTAAATGGTGAAGATGTAGAGACCGATGTAATGAAAACATATGAAATTAGGACTGGGCTATTGTACCGCAAGATACAACGTAATGGCAAGACTCGTTGTTTGCCAGTGATTCCCAAGGCGTTTAGGTGGTCTGTCATAAACCATGTACATGAGGCTATGATGCATTTAGGGTGGCAGAAAACTTTAGATAAGGTTTATGAACAATTCTGGTTTGAGCATATGTCTAAATACGTCAAGAAATTCGTTGAAAATTGCATAACATGCAAATTGGCTAAGCCCCCTTCTGGAAAGGCACAAATGGAATTGCACCCTATTCCTAAGATTGATATACCTTGGCATACTATCCACGTGGATATAAGTGGCAAACTCAGTGGGAAAAACGACCTAAAGGAGTACATTATTGTACAGGTAGATGCATTCACGAAGTTTGTTCACTTATATCACACTCTTAATCTAGACTCAGAAAATTGCATTAAAGCTGTGAAGTCAGGCATATCTTTCTTTGGGGTACCCAGTCGAATTATAGCAGATCAGGGCAGGAGCTTTGCGAGTAACAAATTCCGAGAATTTTGCTCATCAAATAAAATTGAATTGTATTTAATAGCCACGGGAGCAAGCCGTGCTAATGGACAGGTGGAACGTGTAATGAGCACGTTAAAAGCTATGCTAACTGCGGTAGAAACTAGCGAACGTTCTTGGCAGGATGCATTACAAGATATCCAGTTAGCCTTAAATTGTTCTACAAATAGAATTACCAAGTCTAGTGCTTTAGAGTTGTTGATAGGGAAAGAGGCTAGGCCTTTTGGTATGATGAAAATGAATGAAGAAGAGAATATAGTAAATAGAGAAAGTGCTAGAATAAAAGCTAAAGAAAATATGGAGAATAATGCACGATAAGATAAAGAAAGATTTGACAAAAATAAAGCGAAAATTATTCTGTATAACGTAGGTGATCACGTTTTATTGAAAACTGAAGAGCGTCATCAAACAAAACTTGATCCAAAGTTCAAGGGTCCATTTCAAGTCGTAAAAGTATTAGATGGAGATCGATATGAATTAAAATCATTAGTTAATAAGCGAACATATAAATATTCACACGAGTTTCTAAGAGCGCTACCAAATAGACAGTTAATCAGCGAATTAACAGGAGAATTGCAGAATAATGATGAACCCCAAGAGGGGGTAGAGCCTGCGGTTGGCACAAGTGAATGTGCGTTTGTGTCCCAAGAGGGGATAGAGTATGAAGACGGCACGAGTGAAGGTGCGTTTGTGTCCCAAGAGGGGATAGAGTATGAAGACGGCACGAGTGAAGGTGCGTCTGTGTCCCAAGGAGGGAAATGTTGATCACAGTATGGCAGCTGTCTCGCAGGGTCGAGCAGTGCTATGGCGGAGGTCTTGGTGACCTGGTGCATGTATTTGCGCGGCAAAGTTGAAAGAGGTTAAATGATGAATTTGAGTTATGTAAGATGAATTGATTAGAATTAAGAATGGTTTAAGTAAAGAAGGAAGAATGAAAAGTTTATGTTAAATGTTAGAATTGTCTATGGAAAGCGACTCTTGTAGTTTGTAGTTGTAAGAGAATGATGATGTAAAGAATCAATAAATAAATTAAATGTAAGACTTCAAATATAGAAATCAACATAACCGAGATTTTCTTGACTTGTTTGGCAATTTAAAAACTCAACACACAGGGACGTGTGATAGGTCAGGAAGGCCGTGTCGGGAAACAGTAGAATTCAAGGACAGAGACAAGAACAGAGTTGCCGCGAAGTTCTAAATTCGGGGAATATAGAATTCATGCGAAAGGCATAGCAGCAGAGACGATGGTTATCTCTGCTGGTGAGTGAGGTCCGCTCACGAGTTACCAGAAGTTTAGAGGGATGAAAAGAGATGACGACAGAGGCTAAGCTTGAGAGAAGGCTAAGAGAGAGAGATGGTTGAGAGAAATGATCGATGAGAGAATATAAGTCAGTCGAGTGACGGTAACGAACGTGAGCGGAACTTGCTGTGCTGCCGCATCGATTTTATTAAATGACAATGGAGGAAACTACTGGACATACTACGGGGAGTACGGCTCTTACTACATATTCAATAAATAAAAAATATTATTTTTTAAAATTTATAGATAATAAGAATAAAATAACTTAATGAAATTGCGTAATTTTTTAAAAAGAAGGAGATGTGGTGTATGCACACATGAGTTCTTATTACACAATGTAAATATTGAGCGGCAACACTTTGTTATCCGAAGCCACAACACTTCGTTGTTATACCAATAACCGTTTTTAAATCGTTTTTATACCAATGGCACCCATTGAAACTCAGACAAAACCGAAGCTGGAACTATCTGGAGCTGAGTTACTAATGACTGATGACTGAAGTTGTTGATCTTGGAACATATAAAGGAGATTATTGTTGTTGGTGTGACTCCTCGGTTGCCCTATCCTGGATTCAAGATGAACCTGCTTGAGTTAATGTGTTTGTTTCTAATCGCGTCTCTTCCTTTCAGAAACTCACCAAGACAATGAAATGGGGTTATGTTCCTACTGCTTTTAACCCAGCCGATCTATTGTCAGGAGGTTCTCTTCCCACTGAGCTATTAAACTCCCTCCTTTGGTCCCAAGGCCCTCTTTTTCTTCGTGTTTCCAAAGATGATTGGCCCATCGCTATTGTGGTCGAAAGGGCAACCACCGAACTTCACGCCAGGACCTTATTGGCTGCTGCTCCACCCAGGGATATCGCCGCATTGTCAAAGTTTGCCAACCCGCCCTACAGAGTGTGTTCCCCTAAATTTACAAATTTTGCCGCAGCATCCATCACCAAGGAAGGAAAGCCAAGGAATTTCGGTCCAGGGTTTCAAAGGAAGAACCCATCTGCTGTTGCGCGTCGTCCAGCTTACCGAGTTTAAGGAAGAGATAAGCTTACTAAAATCGCGCAGATTGGTTCCGCCCTCAAGCCCGCTTGCCTCGCTTGCTTCTTTTGTGGATTATGCTGGTTGCTTCGTGTTGACGGGCGATTGCGGAACTCTGTACTAGATTTTGATGGACGTCTTCTGATCATTCTTCCCAAAGGCCATCCCGTCACTTCGCCTATAGTGACTTACTTTCATGAGAAGATCCTGCACTCTGGCCCTCGGGCACTAATTGCGATCAATACTGGCCCATTGGGGGGAGGAAGACTGTTTCAAGGGTTTTGAACAAATGCATACGCTGCATTCGCGTAAAGCCTCGTCTACTGGAGAATATCATGGCTGATCTTCCAACCAAGGAGTTAAAGGATTCCAAAATTTTGATGTCACAGGTGTGGATTTTTGCGGACCTTTGTTCTATAAGGCAGAGACTCGGAATCAGGGCCCTATCAAATGTTATGTGAGCGTATTCGGGCAGTTGGTTCCGCAATTCTTCGCTTCGATGAATTGAGGACTTTGTTGTGTCGCATAGCCTCAATCACTTATTTTGGAGCCCTTGTGTCGATTTCACAAAATCCTGCGGACCTAGATGTGCTTCACCGCCTTCAACTTTCATCGAACCAGACCTTACTGCCCTAAACTTCAATCGTCTGGATGGGTGGCAGAGAATCTTCTTCTTGCAGAAGGTTTTCTGGGCGCGTTGGAAGGAGGAGTGTCTTACGCTATTGCAGCAGCATTCCAAATGGCGCACCCCTGGCCCTGTAATTTCTGTTGGTGACAGGACTATGTGAAGGATGAGAATCCGGATACTGGAGCCGGTTTCTGGGCGTGACGGATTGAACCGTATAGCCATACTTAAGACAGCGGTTGGAACGACTAAGCGTGCGGTGTCAAGGTTGTGTCTGCTGTTGAACATTTCAAAAATGATACGTACGAGAAACAATGATGGCCATCTTCATTACACGGCCTACATAATTCAATATATGGTAAAATTTGATCAATTTCTTCTCTTAGGTGTACCGCGGAAACCGTGGGTGATAGAACCTATGTTTGTTCTGGACTTTGGTTCAGGGGAGCCTAAAGGTTATGGTGCAGGTAAAATTATGCGTGGAGGAAAAAAAAGTTGGAAATTGTCGGCCTGTGTTATATGTATAATATGTATTACATATTTAATTATTGGAAAATGTCCTTTTTATACCCTTGCAGAGGGTATTATAATTTTGGTCAAAAGTGTGCAACGCAGTGAAGGAGACATCTCCGACCCTATAAAGTATATATATTCTTGATCAGGATCACCTCCTGAGTCCGTCTATCCGTCTGTCTGTCTGTCTGTCGGTTTCTACGCAAACTAGTCTCTCAGTTTTGAAGCTATCGAGTTGAAACTTTGCACACATCCCTTTTTTCCTTGCAGGTAGTATATAAGTCGGGGATCGGTCGACTATATCCTATAGCTGCTGTATAATTAGATATAGATAATACGTAGAATTTTACGAAGTCTAGTATAAGTTAGTTTAGGGCGGAGCGGGAGCGCAAGTGAAGCTCTCACTTGCGCTCTCCCATGAATTCGCCCCGCTTCGCCGCACTAGATAAGCTAGGCTTAAGGTTTTGTTAATATGAATATAATCGAATTTATAACGTCGAAGAGTGCACGCATTTTCGTTTTCGTTCGTTTTTTTGCAATTTAATTTAATTTCTACAGCCACCTATTTTTCCTTTCGTTTTCGCGACGAGATAAAATAATCTCAATAAACATTTTGGCGCCCCCGGGTGGACTGCTCTCCGAAATACTGCTCCTCTACTCGTCCTGACGTCGGTGACCCTGACCCTTCCGTCCGCGCCGGCGTGAGTCTCGACGACCCTGGCGGTGATCCACTGCTGGGGCGGCTGGTTGTGCTGGCGATTTTGTGCTGGACCAGCACCAAATCGCCCTTCCTGGCGTCCTCCTGCTCCCGCTGCCACTGCGACCGCGCCTGTAGGCCCAAGACGTAATGCAGGTGCAGGGCATCGGGACCAAAACGATGGACTTGTAAACCAAATTGATTCTATCGTTTCCTTTACGTCTCCACCTCTTGACACAATATCTGCCGGGTTCTGTTTAGTTGGTACATGCCGCCACGTGCTATTCTCTGACCAGCTGCCATATAACTGATTGATCGGAAATGGCATAACATTGGTGTTTTTTAAGTTGGAGGGTTGAGACTTTCCACACATGTTATATTTGGCCAAAATATCTTGTCTACAAAATTTCATAAGGATCGGCCGACTATATCCTGTAGCTGTCATACAACGATCGGAATTGTCATAACTTTGGTGTTTCTTAAGTTAGAAAGATGGAACTTGGTACAGATTCTATTTTGGACAAAATAATCTGATTTGCCAAATGTTATAAGGATCGGCCGACTATATACGATCTTCTATATATTTAATAATATAAGATGCGTGGCGTCACCTAGCGGACTGCGACTCAACTGCAAGGGTATATAAACTTCGGCTCCGCTCGAAGTTAGCTTTCCTTTCTTGTTTTCTTTTAAATTTTAATGAATGCAACTTAAACAGACTTAATTGAATAATAAAATTCATTAAATTAAAATTTTTTACATTTTTTACATTTTGAGTGGGAAACGCCTGAGAAGGAAGCTGTGGGCATGCGAAAACAATTTGAAACCACCCTTTGGAAAAATTTATTTGAAACACTTTTTATATAATTATAATAAATATAATGTTTTACCACCTGTTGAGCTTTGTAACGTCGGCGATAGTTCGGCCGGGGTGGCAACCCGAGGCAGTGGGAAAGTGGCCTACGTGGCAGCCCGATCGCATAATAGAACCATAATTAGCTATTCCACTGGGGGTTCTGACGATCTGGCAACAAGCTTAAAGCGTAGGTTAGAAAAACCGCTTGGGAGCAGCTTTCTTTGGCGTTTTAACCACTGATTGTGTATGATCAGCCGATTAGTGAAAGGCATCGAGAAGTTCAAAAAACTTACCTGCTGAGGGATCGGCATCAATCAAAAGGCCATAAGCGGCCGTTGCCGGCGTACACGGATTTAAGTTGAGGCTGGCCGAGGATCGCAGAAGCGAGGTTAGGTCATGGTCGTGTTAGCCTGAGGTTGTTATTTTTCATTCATTAGGTCTAGGGTCTTGGCGTTCAAGTTAGAACCTTAGTGGCAGCAAGGCGTGATTTGAGCGGCGCGCGCAAAGGAAGCCGAGAATTGTGGCGCTCAGCCAGAAGAAGCAGAGCGAATCTCTGAAACTCTCTAGTGAGTCTCAGAAGCGGAGCGAACCTCGCCATTCGGCCGCCTGTGCGGCGTGGCGGACGGAGGACGTCGAGGTGTTTCCAAAATTTGTTGTAGAAAACTGATTTGATGGTGAAACCTTTATAAGGATCAACTATATACATATACTATATATATATACTCGAACTGCAAGGGTATATCATCTTCGGCTCCGCCCAAAGTTAGCTTTCCTTTCTTGTTTTGGTATATGGTTGATTAAGATCGCAAGAACACAACATTTTAGATTCTTTGGATATATAAGTATCGTCTACAGGAATAAGCATCGGCGAAGGCGGTCACGGCAATGATATGGCTTTCGATTTTTGTTGAGCTAAAAATATTTTTTAATAGCTGCCAAATAAATAAACGATTCCACAATTCAATTTCGATTAAATTTCAATGTTTTTATTCGAGGATTCAATCTAACCAAACTCGCAGCCGCTCAAATCAGTGCAAAAATACAAGTAAATCAAAGCTTATCATTGTTTATCATTTCGCTGGCAAGCGGCAAGGCGGGGGAACGCACACAAACTCAAGATGAGCTAGTGTGCATCAGCTCTACAAAAAAGCTCCCCAAAGCATACGAACGGGGGAGAAATAAACAAAAACAAAACTGCTGATAAACCCGCCGCTGCTCCTCAGATTTAGAATATACATTATTTTACATAGTTTCGCCCTTGACTGCTTGGCTGACAATCCTCCCCCCGTTAGTCGTTCCAACCGTCTTAAGTATGGCTACACTGTTCACTTCGTCACGCCTAGAAACCAGCTCCAGTATCCTGATTCTCATCCTTCACCAGGACTATGTCAGCATGCAAGCAGAAGATTCTCTGCCACCCATCCAGACGATTGAAGTTTACGGAAGTAAGGTCCGGTTCGATGAAAGTTGAAGGCGGTGAAGCACATCTAGGTACGCAGGATTTTCTGAAACTCGACCCAAGGGCTTCAAAATAAATGATTGAGGCCATGCGGCACAACAAAGTCCTCAATTCATCGAAGCGAAGAATTGCGGGACCAACTGCCCGATATAGGTGGTGCTTCCCACAGACCGTTAAAATGGGGAGAGCGTGGAGGAATAAACCGTCACTCGATAGACTCCGACAGGCAAAAATCGTGCAGAGAAGCCATAATCCACAAAAGAAGCAAGCAAGGCAAGCGGGCTTGAGGGCGGAACCAATCTGCGCGATTTTAGTAAGCTTATCTCTTCCTTAAACTCGGTAAGCTGGACGACGCGCAACAGCAGATGGGTTCCTCCTTTGAAATCCTGGACCGAAATCTCTTCGTGACCGATGCTGCGGCAAAATTTGTAAATTTAGGCGAACACACTCTGTAGGGCGGGTTGGCAAACTTTGACAATGCGGCGATATCCCTGGGTGGAGCAGTAGCCAATAAGGTCCTGGCGTGAAGTTCGGTGGTTGCCCTTTCGACCACAATAGCGATGGGCCAATCATCTTTGGAAACACGAAGAAAAAGAGGGCCTTGGGACCAAAGGAGGGAGTTTAATAGCTCAGTGGGAAGAGAACCTCCTGACAATAGACCGGCTGGGTTTAAAGCAGTAGGAACATAACGCCATTTCATTGTCTTGGTGAGCTTCTGTAAGGAAGAGACGCGATTAGAAACAAACACGTTAAATCGAGCAGGTTCATCATGAATCCAGGATAGGGCAACCGAGGAGTCACACCAGCAACAATAATCTCCTTTATATGTTCCAAGATCAACAACTTCAGCCATCAGTCATCCGAATAACTCAGCTCCAGATAGTTCCAGCTTCGGTTTTGTCTGAGTTTTAATGGGTGGCACTCGACTCTTTGAGCTTAACAGCCGACAATCAGACCCTGACAATACATATACGCAAGCTCCATACGCATCTACGCTAGCGTCGCAGAATCCGTGGACCTCCAACCTTTCTTGGCAGGGAATGACTAAACGAGGAAACTTAATTCGCTGAGTTTGGTCAAAACTGGAACAGAATTGCAACCACTCGGAGAGAAGGGATTAAGGAAGGCTTTTATCCCATGACAAATTTTCTCGGCACAGCTTCTGCTGTACAATTGAAAAGGATGTGTCTTATCCAGTTCAGTGTCATTATTCGAATGAATTATTGTTTTCTTACACTAACTTATACTAACAACAACTTATTTTGCGAGTAGGAAATGGTCTAAGGTAGGTCCAGAAATGCTTCTCAATCTTTAAGTTATTAATAAGTCTTCTTCGCCACGGGAACCACTGCAACCTTCGTCCAGTTCTTCCATGGTGTCATTGGGGCCACCAGGGCCACCTGAACTTTGGCCACGGTTTCTGTTTTCACGCTACTGCTGTTGAATATGTTGCTGGTTTCCACCACCACCTCCTCCGCCACCACCTTGGTTGGAGCCGCCGTCACCGCCTCTGCCACCACCACCTCTGCCTCCGCTATAGTTATTACCAGCCCCACCTCCTCCAGGACCTCCCAAACCTTGTCCTTGACCTTGCTGGCCCTGGCCTTGGCCTTGCCCTTGGTTTTCATTTTGATTCGGTTGATTCTGATTAGCCGGGGGTGGATTGTTTTGTTTTTTTTTAAATTGGTGATTGACAAAGCTTAATGGGTCGAAATGTAAACTAATGTCATTTAAGCAATCGGGTTTGCATTCTGGGTGTCCTATTAGATTAGAAACATAAATTTTTTCAATTATATATCCTGAAATACGTTTTGTTTTATTTTGCATTGAAATATTTTTGCTTTTATTTTGTATTGATATATGTTTGGAGTTTATTTTATTGGAGCAGCCATGGTGCCGCTTCAACGACCGAAAGGTCTCTGATTTTTACAATATTCTTTAAGTCTAACTAAGGCTAAGTCTCATAGCTGCGCTGCTCGCAGGCAGCGGCAGAGAGACGGCTACGTATCTATATACTTATGTATATTGCTATGCGCTCTCAAGTGTAGGCGCGAGGGCGTTCGTTGCAATTATGCCGACACTAGGATTTCCCGTGGGTGGGCTAAGCCATAACGATCGGATCACATTTCGGCCACTTAGGAGTTATGACCGGGATTTTGATATATGTAAACACTGCAACAAAGTGTTACAGTGTGTACCCTTTAAGTATTTTCGGTACAGTGGGTATTCAATGTATGTGCATACTACATCTCCCTCCTATTGAAAAATAACGTAATATAATGAAGTTATTTTTATAATAAAAATTTCTAATTAATACATTTGTGGCAACCCTAAGTGCTTACCATAACACAATCGAACTCGATATCTTATAAGAGTATCGATATCGCTGGAGGCCCTCTCTAGAAACACAACCTTTTACTGCGCCTCACGACATCGACAGCCTCATCCGCAGCTAGCAACGCTTTTATTATTTTCATTAGTTTTTAAGCGAATATATAGTGAAAAAATGAACATTAAATTGGTGACCCCGACGTGATCACTATATAGACGCAAGTACCGGTGCTTACAATGGCAAACAACGACACCACACAAGACGACGCCAACGTCTTTCACGATAACGTTACTCGCGGTTCCGACGTAGTTATTAGCCGCGTGGCGGTTAAAATTCCGCCCTTTTGGACCGAGCACCCAGAATTATGGCTGTCGCAAATCGAAGCCCAATTCGTTCTGGCAGGAATAACTACAGACGACACGAAATTCAACACGATCCTGGCGTCAATCGAAGCACCGGTACTGGCCCGAATTGCCGACGCCATCGTCAACCAACCAGGCACAGGCAAGTACGAAAACTTAAAGTCGTGCATTTTGGAACGCTTCTGCGAAAGCGAGCAGAAGAAAATCCAGAAGATGATTTCGGAGACTGACCTTGGTGACAAGCGCCCCACACAACTGCTCAACGAGTTAAACGCAGTCGCCGCAAACAAAGTTGACGAAACTTTCGTAAAAGCACTGTGGCTGCAGCGCCTACCAACACAAGTGCAAGCGATCTTGCAAGCATCGGACGCCCGCCTAGCAGATTTAGCTAAGTTGGCAGACAAAGTCATGGAAGTCGGCGATTTTCATCATTTACGCACCGTTGACGCCAAATCGGCGCCACCCAGCAGCACCGTATTCGACGAACGTCTTGACCGCATCGAGCAACAAATCAACGCGCTGTTCAAAAACCGTTACCGCAAGAACAGTTCATCCACATTAACGGATCGCAACAGCGTCCCGACTTCAGGCTTGTGTTGGTACCACAGCAAATTTGGCAACGCCGCCAAGAAATGTCGCCAACCGTGCTCGTTTTCCTCCGAACCAAAAAACTAAAACAGTCTTCGGATTCGGCGGACAAATTCGAAGAAAACCACAACACAATTGCCCGCCTCGCCATCAACGACAATTACTCCAAAACTCAATTTCTCATCGACACCGGCGCCGACATTTCAGTGATGCCACCCTGCAGAATCGAAAAAACTATGCTCACTCCAAAGCTTCTTTTCGCCGCCAATGGTACGAAGATACAAACCTATGGAGAAAAACGCATAACAGTGTCGCTGGGATTGGGACGAAACTTCGTTTGGACCTTCGTATTAGCTGATGTCAACTGCGCTATCATTGGAGCTGATTTCCTTCAACATTTCGACTTACTCGTCGATATGAAACGACGCAAACTCATCGATCGAGCTACGCTGCACGAATCAACATGTCACGCGCCTCAACGTAAAATCAACGCGATTTTATCCTACGACACGAGCAACCAATACGCTAGGTTGCTTCACGAATACCGCGATCTCGCAACGATCAACTCGAACCGGCTGCCAGCAGAGTCCGAAGTAACGCACTTCATCTCGACCAACGGCCCGCCTACTCACGCCCGCGCCCGACGACTAGCGCCCGACAAACTCAAAGCCACACAAACTGAGTTCTCCTACCTCATCGAAAAAGGAATATGTCGCCCCTCAAAAAGCCACTGGTCCAGTCCATTACAACTGGTAAAGAAAGCAAACGGAGTGGCGACCATGCGGCGACTACAGAGCACTAAACAACGTAACAGTGCCGGATCGATACCCTATTCCGTACATACTGGATGTAACAAGCATCCTACACGGTAAAAAGATATTTTCAAAAATCGACCTGCAAAAAGCATATCACCAGATCCCTGTCGAACCGCAAGATATTCCCAAAACATCAATTATCACGCCTTTTGGGCTATTCGAATTCTTGTTCATGACATTTGGCTTACGCAACGCAGCGCAAACTTTTCAGCGTCACATAAACAACGTAATACAGGATCTCGACTTTGTTTTCGCATACATCGACGACATTCTGATCGCTTCAGAATCCGAGGAGCAGCACGAGACACACCTCCGTACGACCCTTGACCGCCTTCGAAAGGCACATCTCACCGTGAACTTCGAGAAGTGCCAATTCGGTAAATCACAACTCACGTTCCTGGGACATGACATCAGCCAGCACGGTTTGAAACCATCCGAAGCCAAAGTGGAAGCCATTCGGCACTTTAAAAAACCGCTTATAGCTAAAGATTTAAAAAAGTTTCTGGGTATGATCAACTTCTATCGGCCGTTTATCCCACGTGCTGCTGATAACCAACACATACCCCCGACGCTAATCCAAGGCAATAAAAAGAACGACAAAACCCCGATACTCTGGTCTACAGAAGCCGACCACGCATTCGACGCCTGCAAGAACGAACTTGCAAACGCAACGTTGCTGAACTACATGGCACCTAACTCGCAATTAACACTAACCACCGATGCCTCCGATGACGCCATGGGTGCCGTGTTACATCAGATTGTCAACGAGCAGACGCAACCACTGTGTTTCTTCTCCAAGAAATTCACACCAACGCAGAAGAAGTACAGCACCTACGATAGAGAACTGACTGCCATCTATCAGGCCATTTTGCACTTCAAGTTCGCATTGGAGGGCAGAAACTTTATAATTTTCACCGACCACAAGCCGCTGATGTACGCTTTCAATCAAAACAGTGAGAAAGCATCAGCGCGACGCGCGCGCCAACTGGATTTCATCAGCCAATTCAGTACCGATATCCGGCACATCACAGGAGAGGAAATCAACGTGGCTGATCTTCTCTCACGCATCGAAGCCATCAAACACATCGACTTCGACGAGATGGCACTGGAACAGGAAAACGACGACGAATTACAATCGCTACTCAATTCTGATCCAGAAAATACCATCTCACTAACCAAATTATCTCTTTCAGGCTCAAACAAGCAATTGTACTGCCACGTCGCCAATAACCAGATACGCCCGTTCGTGCCCAGATGTCTACGCCAAACCGTGGTTCAAGCCCTGCATTCGCTGAGCCATCCAGGAGTTAAGGCGACGAATAAATTGGTCGGCAAACACTATGTTTGGCCCCACATGGCGAAGGATGTGGCCAAAATCGTACGCTCTTGCATCCCATGTCAAAAAGCTAAAATCCAACGACACACAAAATCGCCACTGGGAGAGTATGCCGCCAGCGACGCCCGTTTCGAACACATCAATATCAACATCGTTGGACCACTGCCATCATCAAACGGATACCGATGAGTCCACACCCACAAGCCAACGGGATGATCGAACGCTGGCACAGAACATTAAAAGCGGCCTTAAAATGCGCCGATCCTATTAACTGGAGCAGTTCCCTGCACTTAATCCTCCTAGGCCTACGTACAACAGTTAAAAGCGACATCGGGTTGAGCCCAGCTGAAATGGTTTACGGCACCGCTCTACGTGTCCCTGGCGGATTTTTTACACCAAACACACAAAAACATACCGAGTCTGAGTTCGCCGAGGCTCTTCAAAAAACCATATCTCAGCTACCAACCACTAAGCCAGTGCACCATCATACACCGCAGGAATTTTTGCACCCGGATTTAAACCATTGTACCCACGTCTTCGTCAGAGTGGATCGAGTCAAAACCCCTCTAGAAGCAAACTACGAGGGTCCGTTCAAAGTGCTAGCAAAGCACGACAAGTACTTTACACTCAAAGGACATACAAAAGACAACAAGGTGTCTATCGACAGACTTAAACCGGCATACATCTTCCAAAACGAATCTCCCTCGACTCAAGAGAAAACGACAGCGCCAACAGCGACAGCAGCAGTTATCAAGATCAGGACGACGAGTCAGATTCCCAGCAAAGTATCTTTCCTAACAGGAACTCTAGGAGGGGGGTACTGTGGCAACCCTAAGTGCTTACCATAACACAATCGAACTCGATATCTTATAAGAGTATCGATATCGCTGGAGGCCCTCTCTAGAAACACAACCTTTTACTGCGCCTCACGACATCGACAGCCTCATCCGCAGCTAGCAACGCTTTTATTATTTTCATTAGTTTTTAAGCGAATATATAGTGAATAAATGAACATTAAACATTCTTTTTTTTTATCTTATCAGACATAAAGAAAATGAAATCATTAAAAAAAAAATATGTTTATTTATTTATTTATATATGTGTGTCTTTGTATGGCCATACTAAGTACAATTTATGAAATAAAGATTTTTAATCTATCCTTATGAACTGTTTGTTTCCTATGTTTATTATTTGTTATTATAATGTTGTCTCTATCTCCTATTTCCGTTACTATATACGGACCTGTATATTTAGGATTATGACCTGTCTCGTTTTTTAATAAAACTTGGTCACCTACTGATATATCTATATCCCTTACTTTGTGATCATATAGTATTTTATTGCTATTCTTATTTTCTTCTAACATAACTCTAGCTCTTTTATAGGCTACTTCTAATCTATACATACTCTCCTTAGCATAGTCATCTATATTATATAGTGCTTCTATACTATCTATGCTATTAAAATGTTTCGGTAAATTATTTGTTTTACCGAATACTAGCTCATATGGACAATAAGTGTGTGCCATAGAGGGGGTCGTGTTGAAACAAAAGACAAAATATTGAAGCCATACGTCCCAATCAGTTTTATCAACCGATATGTAAGATATGTAAGACTCATTGAAAGTTCTACGACTTCTTTCTATTGTTCCAACTGTCTGGTGGTGGTGTGCTGTGGATGTAATATTTTCAATCTTTAAATATTTGCATAAATCGTCTATAATTGAATTCTTATATTCTGTTCCCATGTCCGTAATGAACGTCTTCATTGGACCGTACTTCAGGATAAAAGATTCAAATATAGCTTTAGCGACAGTATTAGCATTTTTATTTGGAACAGGTATTGCAACTAAATACTTAGTTAAATCACATATTAAAGTGACTGCATACTCATTGCCATTTTCTGATTTTGGCAATGGACCAATGGTGTCCACTATTACTCTGTCGAAAGCGATTATTGGTGTGTCTGTAATTATTAAAGGAGTCTTTACATGTTTAGTTATTTTGGCTTTCTGGCATTTTTGGCATTTTCTTACGTACTCAGTTATATCTTTAGACATGCCTTTCCAGCATAGCTTGCAAATAACTGTTAACCGATTCGAGCGGTCTCAAAATAAGTGTTTGTCACTGAGACTTTGAGCAAAAAGTCTGAGAGCAACCGATTGAGTTGCTCGTATACAAATTTTGCTCGCGCTCAGTCAAAGCACAATTTTTTCTGTTTTCGTTTGGTCTGCTCATTCTAGGACCGTTTGCTTGCGTACGATTTTGCTTACGGTTTGCTTACGATTCAAAAAGGCTCAACTTGTCAATTTGCTTTGTAAATCTCTCGTGTAAGCAGTTATTCATCAAATTTATTGAAAATGGGACGAGAACTTAATAAAAAAAAGCATCAATTTTTTATATTTAACAAAATGGACAACAAAGTTGTCCAAAGTTTAGTTGTTAAGCTTAACTCAAAATAAATGAATTTAAAAGGCAACTATTCATTTTTTAATTAAAATAATCAATATATTAGTTTGAAATTGGAAAATTCACGTTTAAAATTTTAATAAGTTTTTTCGTCAAATTTCATGTACCATGTGCCACTATGCAGCGAAATGAAAACAAATTATTGAAAAGACTTTTTGCGCTGACTTGTTCAGTCAATCGGCCTTTACTGAGTCTCTCTGTGCGAGTGTCACTCAAATCTCTCATTGAGCGGTGTTCGGTAGATGAGAGTTTCATGATTTGCTCATTGTAATTCGTTCAACAGAAAACCGAAACAAAACAAATCAAAGCCTGCTGCTCAGAGAGGAACCGAAACGGCATGCTTTGTATCGGTTGCTCTCGCAAACAGAGAGTAAGCAAAAAAACGGTTAACAGTTATTTGCAAGCTATGCTTTCCAGTAATAGTGTCTTTTTACTTTGGCCAAAGTTTTTGATATGCCAGTATGACCTCCTTGAATTGGATCATCATGAAATGAAGACAAAATTGCTTCTTTTTCTTTTAAATTCGTTATTTGGGTCACCGGGTTGAGTAGCGCTACTCTTAATGTTTTTAAGATTTTATTGCCCATTAATTTAAAATTATCTATTGAAGTATGTTCAAAGATATTTTCCCACGGTGCCGCTTTGAGTTGGCTGATTTTATGTATACCGGCTTGCATTTCAAGCCTTTCGAAAAATTGATCTAAGTCAATAACTCCATTAGTATATAAATCGCTAATATCATATCTTGCAGTAATTTTTCTGCCTTGTTTAAATAAACATAACGAATTTTTTATCTGCAAGGTCACTACTTTACGTACTTCATCATTGTTTATGACGTCGTATACGTTGGGCTTAGAAGCTTTATTTAAAGATTGCATAGGCAATTCTTGTTTTGGATTTTCCGCGCGGAATTTTTGTCTACTTTGATATCTGGTAGTGACTATCAATATATTTCTAGTTATATTTTGTAGATCTTTGATGGTTATCCTTGATAAAGCATCAGCTACATAATTATCTTTTCCCTTTAAATATTCGACTGTAAAATCGTATTCTTCTAGTTTGAGCCTCATACGTGTCAGTTTAGAACTGGGATTGATCATTGAGAAGAGGTATATTAAAAATCTGTGGTCTGTTTTTATTAAGAAATGTTTTCCATATATATATGGTCTGAAATGTAATATCGCACAATGAATTGCAGCTAATTCCTGCTCAGTAGTACATATGTTACTTTCACCTTTTGTAAATGCTCTTGATGCGTTTGCAATGGGAAGTTGGAGACCATTATGGTTTTTAGTTAAAACCGCTCCACATGCTTGCTTACTTGCATCTGTTATTATACAGAATTCTTTAGTGAAATCTGGATATTGTAGCAAGGTAGGTTCCATAAGTTTTGTTTTTAAGTATTGAAATGCATTTTCACACTCATCCGTCCATTTAAAAGGAACATTCTTTTTACATAATCTTGTTATGTGCCGTGAATAGTCGGCGAAATTTTTTATAAAACGTCTATAATAGTTACAGAATGCTACGAAACGTCTAGCACTGTCCGCGTCGTGCGGAACTGGGTAGTTCATAATGACATCGTATTTCTTGTCATCTGGAAGTATTCCTTTATCAGTGCATTTATGACCTAGAAAAGTCACTTCATGCATAAAAAATGCACATTTTTCTGGATGTAACATTAGGTTGTATTTCCTTCATTTCTCAAAAACATCTGTTAAGTTCTTAAGCATATGCTTTTCGGAACAGCCAATTACTTTAAGTCATCCATATAAAGGAATGCTTGAGAAGGTTCTAGACCAGAGAACACAATAGTCAACATTCTCTGAAACGAATTAGGGGCTATTTTTAATCCAAAGGGTAATCGCGTGAAACGATATGAGCCGTTGCTCGTTGAAAAGGACGTCATATCTCTTGAGCCTTTTTCGAGTTCAATTTGATGGAATCCTGACATTAAGTCAAGACATGAAAAGTATTTTGCTCGACCTAGTTGATCTAAAATGTCATCAACTCTAGGTAATGGGAATTTATCTGAATTATAATGGGAATTTAACATTTGATCCGGGGGATGATTTCTTAGGAACAAGTAACAATGGGCATCCCATCAGAGATTAATTTACCTACTTCCTTTTGTATTTCGTTCACCTGACTATGTGGGCTTCGATAGTTCTTTATATATACGGGTTCATCATCTTTTAATCTCAGTTTCTGTTTATACAAATTATTTGTGGTTATTGATTCGGTTTCCAATCCGAATATATCGCTATACTGGGTGCATAAGCTAGAAAGCTGTGACTCGAACTGTTGATTGAAGTTTTTTGAAAGTTGTGATAGTACGGATTTTTTCCTATTGTCTGAATTTGTGTTGACTACATCGTAGTTCGAAAGTGATTCATATGTTAGGTTATCAGTTCTGACTACTTGGTCGGTATTTGTTGTGTTTAGTAGTCTTATGAAGGCATTATTAGATGTTGCTATGGTATTTGCAATATAAATGCCATGCTGAATTTCCTGATTTGGAATAAATATACTGTCTTCTTTTGAGTTAAGCTCAATTTTCCGAATAACTTGGGATCTTGCTGGCAGAAGTATTGAATTATTGCCAGAACTATGAGTTATTGGTACATTAATTGGAAATTTTAAATTATTGGGTCTAATTATAAGCCAATCTTCAGATGGCTTGAAGTCTAATTGACAGTTGAATTTTTTTATAAAGTCGATGCCTATTATTCCATCGCATGGAATTGGGAAATGTGAATTTAGGATATGAAAATCGTGTGGAATTAAGTATTTAGTTCTCTGTATCTCCAAAGAAACTAAACCTTTGGATTTGGTTATTTCTTGACTTATGCCTTTTATGTCTATGATGTGATCATCTTGGATGTTTTGGAAGTTATCCGAAGTTTCTTTTAAAACGGAAATGTCTGCACCTGTATCTATTAAAAAGATAAGCTCTTTTCCAGTTCTTTCTTTTGACTGAGATTAATGGTGTGAACTCTGACTTCTTTTATTATTGAGTATTTAAAGGGCTTTGGGAGTTTCCCGAAGTGTTTTGGTTAGTATTTTGTGCAATTCTGACATTGCTTTGATTATTGCCATTGGGGCCTTGGTACGAGTTTCCACCGCCTCTATAGTTTCCTCTATATTGGCCTCGTCCTCCCCTGTTATTTTGGTTGTTGTAGTTTTTGTTGTTATTTTGGTAATTGTTGTTGTAGTTGTTGTAATTACCACGAGAATTACCTCTATAATTTCCACGTCCGCGATTTGAGCCGCGCTGTGGATAATTCTTAAAATATAGGACAGCACTTGACTGTCCAGTTGCTTCGGTGCAACTATTGACAAATTTGGAAACAGCATCGTTCATAGTACTAAAGTTGCCAGCTTGCATGATAAGTTTTACCTTATCGATTGTGCAATTTTTAGTCATTGCATTGACTGCATGCTGCGTGGAATAACTTCTGGCTAGCTCTAAAGGTAAACCATCCGTTATATATGCACCTTCTAAGGCTTTCGTCATCTTCTCAATTTCTTGTGTATATTGGTTAGCAGTTTTATTGCGCTGCTGTAGTTTCATCAGCTTCGCTGATAATACTCCTCTTAGTTTAGAAATTACTTCAGTAATTGTTGTCTCATTGCCGATTAGATTTCTGGCGACACCTTTTAGCTTTGTTTTTATTATGGAGACAGCTAATTGTTCGTGCTCGCCTTTTATTGATTCTATTATTTGTAAAGCATCAATGAAGCTTGTTAAATTTTCAGCCTTACCATCAAAAACTGGTATAAGCTTGGATGATGTATTAATAAAATCAATATTTGATTGTGCCATTGTTACAAAGTTAATTATTTTGTTTTCTATTACACTGGAGGTATCTGAATCTGTTGAATTGTCCAGATCAGTGTATACCGCTGGAATATTAAGATTATTCAAATCTTCATCCTCTATTTTGAGGTTTACTTTGGGAATCTCTTCTGACTCTGATTCATTCGCTGCTGTTGATTCTGAGTCAGGTGCAGTGTCAACTGCTATTGGGGTGTTTAGAACGGTTGGTACCGATATTTCTAAACTGTACTTTTGTTTAACAAATATTAAATTAGATCGTAGTCGAATCAAAAGTTTCGATACCTGTGACCAATGATCTTGATTTAACCTTTCCCTGTGTTTTTGTATTAGCATTCGTGCTTCATTAAAGCATTCTACTAATATTTCAACATGCTTCCTAACCGTGTTCCTTTGGATAGGTCTATTCTGGGTTAGTGACTTATATGATCTGTCAAAATTAGTTTTAATGTTTGATAATTCTGTGTATAATTTGTTCCATTCCATGCCTTTAGTTTGGCCGTACTTTTTGAGAGGAATATATTGACATATTTTATATTTATTATTTTATTTTATTTTTTATTTTTATTTCATTTTCTTAGATTTTTAGGTGTTAACTTTTATGTGTAATCTGTTTTTTGTGCTATATATATTTTTTCTTATTTTTATTTATTTTGCTGCTTATATTTTATCCAGGTCATTTCCCCGGCTCATATACCTTTTTTCAGACAATTATTATGCAGCTTGTAAATCTTATAAAAAACAGCGGCGCACATAATAACGACAATGATTACTAAAATTACATGTACCCAATATAGATCAACGTTGGTAGATTCTACCTTGTTTATGACATTGGCAGTGGAATCCACTGTTTTTATGTCCAACGTCATTTTGGTGGGTTTTGCATATACTTTTATTTGTGTTTCATTAAAATTATAAATTTCTTCTGTTGAAAATTTACTTATCGCATTACTGCGCATTTAGGTTAACAAGCTTCCTACCTAGTTTTTTGCGTAGCTTTACAGGCTACACGTCTAATCGAGCAGAAAAGGTTCCGCTCAATTTTACAAAATATTATATTATGGATATAAAAAAATATGCATCGCAGTGCAATCAAAAAAAATATGCAGCGCAGTTCATGAAGAAAAAAAAAATGTTGCTCCCAGGCTTGGTTTACTTCTTCCTTCCTTCCACGTCAGCTGGTCGTCGCCGGTTTGGCTTCGCTGACGCTTAGCTGATGCCTCCCACGCTTGCTATTTGCTGCTACTGTTTTGGGTTGGTCTTCGCATTATTCTTCGGCTTTACGCATGTGCAATTGCATGCTGTAGAGTTGAGAGGTCCGGGGCAGTCAGTCAGGCAGACCTGAGGTCGTTTCGGCAGAGGCTTGGAAATATTTTGTGTCGATATTAGTTTTTGGTTTATAACTTTAATTTGATTTTCCGAGTGAGTTGTGCTCTGTGGTACTCTGTTTTGGAGGGTTTCTCTTAAAAATTCAAGCTCGTTGTATAGCCTTTGCGCCGTCGTCCATGCGGGCGGTGTTGATTGAGCAAATAGTAGCCACTTTATGCGGGCTATTCTTTTGTTGATTTTTTTCTTCTCACTCAGACGTTTTTCTCGTAAGATGTATTTTTCCTTTAAATCCCTTTGCATTTTTCCATCCTTTGGTTCCTTTTAGCCTTGGTTCCGAATATCTTCCTAAGTCCTCCAGGACTCATGTCACCGTCGCCATGAAATACGTTTGGTTTTATTTTGCATTGAAATATTTTTGGTTTTATTTTGTATTGATATATGTTTGGAGTTTATTTTATTGGAGCAGCAATGGTGCCGCTCCAACGACCGAAAGGTCTCTGATTTTTACAATATTCTTTAAGTTTAACTAAGGCTAAGTCTCATAGCTGCGCTGCTCGCAGGCAGCGGCAGAGATACGGCTACGTATCTATATACTTATGCATATTGCTATGCGCTCTCAAGTGTAGGCGCGAGGGGTATGCATATGCTGTCCGTTCGTTGCAATTATGCCGAAGCTAGCATTTCCCGTGTGTCGGCTAAGCCATAACGATCGGATCATATTTCGGCCACTTAGGTGTTATGACCGGGATTTTGAAATATGTAAACACTGCAACAAAGTGTTACAGTGTGTACCCTTTAAGTATTTGCGGTACAGTGGGTATTCAATATATGTGCATACTACAATCCATCAGGATATGGGAAGGATGTGTGGCAACTCGATAGCTTTAAAACTGAGAGACTAGTTTGCGTAGAAACAGACATACAGGCAGACGGATCGAAGTTATGGCATTTCCGATCAATCAGTTATATGGCAGCTATAGGATATAGTCGATCGATCCCGGCCGTTCCGTCTTATATACTACCTGCAAGAAAAAGATGGTGCAGAGGGTATTATAATTTTGGTCAAAAGTGTGCAACGCAGTGATGGAGACATCTCCGGCTCTATAAAGTATATATATTCTTGATCAGGATCACCTTCTGAGTCAATATGAGCATGTCCGTCTGTCCGTCTGCCTGTATGTCTGTTTCTGCGAAAACTAGTCTCTCAATTTTAAAGCTATCGAGTTAAAACTTTGCACACATCCTTCTTTCCTTATTTGCAGGCAGTATATAAGTCGGAACAGCCGGGATAAGTCGACTATATCCTATAGCTGCCATATAACTCACTCTACTCTAATAATTATTTAAGTGCACTTCACTGTTCGTCAATGATCGGGAAAATATTTGAATTGAGACCTGTTGGAAACGGACGGACACGGGTTGTATTGAGGATCAGGAAAACTTTTGCTTGATCAGGGTGGCTGCGATGTTGTACGCTCCCCTGGTCTTTACATTAATCTATTTTGTATCCCAAAAGTAATGCACTCTACAGACTCAAACGATTTCGGAGTTTCCTGAAAACTGCATCACCATAAGCCCCAGACCCAGATAATACTCTTCTATTCCATTATAATATACATTATCTTTACTAAATCAAATCAAAATACACTTCATACGCCTTAGCGCTTTAACAAAATAAGTAAACTAAAAAAAAAACTAAGGAAATCAAAATTAAAGAACATTTTCTTTTTACGGACTTACGCTTTTTCCGCCGATGCAGGTTAGTTGGGCCCATCGAAGATGCAGATCTCTGTAAAAATGTTGCTGTTCGCTGCGGGGGGAGTGCGGAGTGGAAGAATATGAACTGTTTACTAAGATTAGTTTATCTCAAACTTAAAAAAAAAAATAAAAAGTGGCTGTTTACTACAATTTTTAACAACGACGAAAAGAAAAACCAAGCGTTCGACTCAACGTTAAAATTCGCTATTTATTTTAACCAAAAGAACTTAAGCCTAGCTTATCTATTGCGGCGAAGTGGAGAGCGCAACTGAGCTTTTATTTCGCTCCCGTTCCGCCCTATGCTAACTTAAACTAGACTTTAATTTTTTCTCGACTTTTAATTATGCTACTAATATAATATAATTATTCTACACGTTGCTTCTATGCTTGCAAGTAAAGGCAGGTGGCGATTGTCTGGCGCATTTGCAGTTACATTTAAACTAAATGAAAGTAGAAATTACCCTAAATAACAATCTCTAGCAAAATCTTAATTCTAATTTTAATTGATCCAACGCTTTGATACTTCTCACATCCTAGTTCGTGATTGCTTTTCTCGGGGTCTTTTGCTGGGTTCGGGTCGCTGCGGGGGGTGTGCGGAGTGGAAGAGTAGGATGGAGTGGATCTGCGAGATCACGTGGTTACGAGTTCCTGCCACGAGTGAGTCCCAAGCTTGGCTGCTATGGTACCTGCTGCTTTAGCCTCTCTGCTTATTGCTTCGTTACGTCATCAGTTGATGTTAGGTTGCCACGTGTACCCGACCTCTTACAGTCGATCCACTTCACTCCTTTTTTCCTCACTCCTCCTTCCTTTCCGTTAGGTTGCCGTTGTTTCTGCCAGTGGTAACTTGCCACATTGATGAGAAGCGCGAACACGCTACGCGACGTGCGCAAGGCTAACCGGCCGGTGGAGATCACACTACAGGTTGCTTTCTCACTGTAACACAAATTTGTCTCACTGAGCTGTTCACTATCTATCCACTATATTTACCTTTCAGCAATCTTAGTATTCCCAACTGATGCAAGAGATGTTCCGAATACTTATGTTAGAGATGTTGGAAGTTTTGTAAATTCCAAAGCTGCTTTAGCACATGGTTGCAGCCTTCGTTCAATTTAGGCAGGTCAGTTATTTTACGTCTGGTGCTCTCTCTATCGCAATTCAAATAAACGACCTGACAATAAGCTAACTTTGTTGCTACGCTACCGTGAAAATCTCCAAAACTTCCAATAACGGGACAATTCCTGATCTCCGTTTGCATCTGTCTCTCAGCGCTTTCACAAGCGTGTGCCAGAGCGGAACGGATATATTGCCCTTTTCGTCGCTACGCTCCGTACCCTACATTTCGGATTCGTCATTTTGGAGTATCCTTGGTGAAGACTGATACAAAATAATTTCTTGGTTCTCTCTACCGCTTCGACCCCCACACTCTGAAAAAAAACACAAAAAAAACAACCAAACTTTAGAAAACGAGGTCTACAAATATATACATACAGGCATGTAAATCTTATGAACAAAATATCTTATGTACAAAATTTTATAAGGATCGGCCGAATATATCCTATAGCTGTCATATAACGATAAGAAATGGCATACCTTCTTGTTTTTTAAGTTAGAAAGATGGGATTTGGTACAGATTCTATTTTGGGCAAAATAATCCGATTTGCCAAAATTCATAAGGATCGGCCGACCATATCCTATAGCTGCCATATAATTGAACGATCGGAATCGGAATAACTTTGGTGTTTTTTTTTTTTTTGGTGGGACTTTCTACGGATTCCATTTTAGGCAATGTAATCCGCTCTGCCAAATTTCATAAGGATCGACCGACTATATCCTATAGACCCCATATATCTCCGCCCAAAGTTAGCTTTCCTTTCTTGTTATAAATTAGAAATGAACTTTTAAACGTTCTTCAAACAGATATAAAACAAAATTAATCACTATCATTTATACCAATACACAAATTTTATTCCGTTCTATACTTAATGAGTATTACCACTAACCATACAACATATGTTGAGTCTGAATATATTTGGGCATTACCCTAAAAAATATGGAGTATATCTTTTCAGCTTTTAGTTTATTTATTTAAAAATAAAAAAATGGCTTCAAAAGTAAAATATTAGCTCAACTAGGACTCGAACTCATGAAAGAATGTAGATACCCAAAAATGTACAAGAACTTCGAATTAAATTATATTGAACCCAACATTATAATAACATGGGATTTGCCAAAAACTTTGTTAAATCAGAATTGTATAAATAAAGATCTAATAGCAGAAGGAAATAATATAATAAAAGCATTCAACTGTTCTATAAAAATAGAAGATTTAATAATAACAAATACTATGCTTGATTACACACGAACTATTTATGTAAACAACAACATAACTAAACTCGAGTGTTTATCCTATATCGTGGCCAAAGAAATATTCCAAAACCATTCCAAACAATATTTTACAACCCAAACAATTTTATTAATACTACTAGCAATAATAATTATTATTATAATCATATATTTGATTTATAAATTTAAGAACATCCCAAAAAGGATAATAATTAATTATAAAAAACAAAAGGTTATTAGTCCCGAAAAAGGACCTAAAAGTTCAGAAAATAAAGAACATGACCTAATATTGAAATTTGTAACCCAGCTGCAAATAGCCTCATTCCTATTTTTGTTAAAACATAAACATTTAATTATTCTCATTCGGCTGAAAACAGCCTCATTTCATATTTCCAATTTATAAGAGTCCCTTCAGATTGAAAACCAAAGCAATATTTGGGTAAACAGAATCCCAACTCAAATCTTTCTCACTCCTTTTAAGTGAATTAAAACTAAACAGCTCAAACCATTCTTAAATGGGCACCCACTTCACAGGAAATTTCACATTTTCTTCACACCTCGATTATTTGAGACCCAAAGCCTTCCACGTCAACTGACACCTCAAGTAAATGGTTCCGACTCAATCTATTCCCTTCAGAAAACAAAGCCTCTCAGAGAGAAAAGCTTCCTTCGAGCTTTAATCTGCAAAAAGCTTCAGCAAGGGTAGCTATAAAAGGGACTTAGAGCCCCAAAGATAAGTTATTTCTGAAATTCTAAAATTCTAAGCAGTTGTTCTGAAATTCTAAAATTCTAAGCAGTTTTAAAGAAGTGTGATTCTTCAAATGAAAACCGGAACTCAAATAAAATCCTACTAATGAAAATGCGAATATTTTTGATTAAAAATGGTTTTATTGTTTTTCAAAGTATTCTCCAGCAAGACTTGTACACTTTTGCATGTTGTAATTGTCGATTGAGACCCCTCCAAAACATTTTTTTGGAACGCTTCAACAGCATCTTCTGGCGTCGATTCGTTGACCACGCACTTTTTTTTCTTGATGTGCGGGAATAAAAAGAAGTCATTGGGTGCCAAGTCAGGGCTGTATGGCGGATGACTCATCAATTCGACATTTTTGCCGGTCAAAAAGGCGCTGGCCTTTTGACGACCTTTACGACCTTCGCTTTTGACCAGTTTTTCACAGTGCTATAAGATGGTGCTTCATCGCCATACAAAGATTTAAGTTCATCGATGCACTCTTCACGTCGAATGCCGTGAAATGTGATTAGGCAATAATGTTCACGAGTTAATTACATTTTCTGCCAAATTGAGTTTTTTAAGTCACTGTACAACACTGAGCACGTTTCTGCTAAAACATGTCAAACTTCCCAATAAAAACGTCAGGCGGCGCCAGGCAACACTTAGTATGGCCTAGGCAGAAATATATATAGAAGCCTTCGTACCCTTTCAGAGGGTATTCTAATTTTCGTCAAAATAATGCAACGCAGTGAAGAAGACATCTCCGACCCTATAAAGTATATAAATTCTTGATCAGGTTCACCTTCTAAGTCGACATGAGCATGTCAGTCTGTTCCTCTGTCTGTCTGTTTCTACGCAAACTAGTCTCTCAGTTTTAGAGCTATCGAGTTGAAACTTTGGACACATCCTTCTTTTGTTTGCAGGCAGTATAAAAGTCGGCACGGGAGGGATCGGTCGCCTGTATCCTATAGCTGCCTATAACTGATTGATCGAAAGTCCATATAATAAGGTGTTACTCCAATGAGTTTTCAAATGAAACCTTTGTGAGGAGATTAGATCTCCCACACGCCAAGACAGGTGGCAAGAGGGGCAGCAGCCGGGGGGGGGGGGGGGGGGGGGGGGGGGGGTGTGGGGGGTACAAGCAAGTCAGCCCGGCAGCGTCGGATGGGCCAGCGCTGCTGTGTTTAGAAAAACGGAAGAAGAGAAGGCATCAAGGGCAGACGGCATGCGGGGCAGCAGCGGGGGGGGGGAACAAGCACGGCAGCGCGCACGGAAGAAGGCGAAAGAGTATATACATTCTTGATCAGGATCACCTTCTGAGTCAATATGAGCATGTCCGTCTGTCGGTCTGCCTGTCTGTCTGTTTCTACGCAAACTAGTCTATTAATTTTAAAGCTATCGAGTTAAAACTTTGCAAACATCCCTCTTTCCTTATTTGCAGGCAGTATATAAGTCGGAACAGCCGGGATCAGTCGACTATATCCTATAGCTGCCATATAACTCACTCTAATAATTATTTAAGTGCGCTTCACTGTTCGTCAATGATCGGGAAAATCTTGCACGCGTATGTGTGTGTGTTTGTGTGTCGTGGGATCCTTTACACATAACCAAACAAATATACATTTATATATATTCCCATGCCAGCCGGCATCTCCTGTCCTTTCTTGAGGCCTTGCCATACATTTTCCACCTGAGTGTTACTGATAAAAAAGGGCCGCAAGGGTGGAACCTCCGAGTTTTTTTGTTGACCCTTCAGGTTTAACGGAAATTCACTTTCTTATGACAATTTTTTCCTTTTGATACTAGTTTCAACCCTTGTACAATTGTATATTAGAAATTAAATATCTTCGTATAACTCCAAAAATAATTTTTATATATTTCACTGATCTTGGATTGAAAAATCATTTAAACTGGCAAGGGTGAAATGGGCAGCAATTCGAGGCAGCAATTGCAGCAATTGCGGCATGCATCGTAGCTACAAGCTCAGACACTGTCCATCGCAAGTCGCTGCTTATCTCAGCAATGTCTAACTCTTCAAGCTCCCCGTGGATGGCCTTAAAATCATCGTACTTGGCGACCATCTGGCCAAGACGCACATGGAGTATAGCATCCTCAGCCTTTGACATTGGCTGCAGGGCGCCTTGGATCCTCTTCAAATCCTGGAGGATACCCTTTGCCTTGCATTTTAAAATCGCACTCTGAGATGAAGTGGGTTCTCCTGTGACGGCGGCGCTGGAGTTCATCGCCACTATAATTGAAATACGCTCAATTTACGTAAAAATACGCGTACAATACAATAAATAAAATTGGTTGTATTGAATTTATTTATATTATTAAATGATTTATGTATAAATACAAAATAATTGTTTCACTGATGCACTGCCGTTTATGTTCAAAAATGCACATACAAATTATATGTTTTAATTCCCGATTTAAAATAAAAAAATAAAAATTAGGATTTTTATTTTATAAGTTTTATTATTAAATTCAAGAATGAGTTATAAAGATATCCTATTGGATTGATCGTTGATTATAAACTGATTTTACAAATTCAATTTTCTTATAACTATAGCTTTTATCGGTGACAGCGACGCTGGCAGCATAGATGAACTTTGGTTGAATAGTTTTGATTGGTCAGAGCTTTATGCTGACATGTAGGTTCCCAGGATGGGCACTTGTTTATGAATTTGGAGCAAAAGGGGTTTGATGTTTACGTCTACTGTCGTCGATAAAGGCGTGTGAATGGTTTATGTCTATGTTTATGTCTGGATGCCAATGATAATGCTATGGGAAAGGGTTTGTGTCTAGCCTATTTGAATTATTCCCACAGTAGGCTCTGGAATGTTGTTTATATACGATTTGATAGGTATGGCAGGGTATACTGGTTTTATGGGGGATTCGTTATCTAGGGTATTTGCAGATACATTAAGTGTATCTGTGGATACACTACTCGCCCCTCCTTTAGAAATTTCAACATCCTTGTTGAATTTGACAACAATTTCCTTGTGGTTGGCTAAACGCTTATAAGTGAATATTACATAAATTGTTATGCTTACAACTATAAGTATTAGGCTTATAAATACAATCCATTTGTAGACAATATCTTGATTTTGTTGATTGATTAATGATTCTTTAAGTTTTAAAATTGGTGTTGGTTCATGTAGAGTTACATTGGTACTTGACAATATTATTTTATATTCATTTATGTTCTTTAAAGTAGTGAATTTGATATTTCTTATTTCAAGTGTACATTGGCTTAATTGTATAATATTATTTCCTTCAATTGTTTTATTAAATAATTCACAATTTTGGTTAATTTGCGTTTTACTTAAATTATATGTTATTATAATATTTGGTTCAATGTATTTTATAAATTCTTTTTCTGAAATAAAAGTGTGATGACAAATTGCTAATTGATTTGTAAGGATCTTTGAAATACATTGGTCAGTTATTAAATATTTTTGATCTATTACATCCACTAAAGGATTTGCAGAATTTTCCAAATAATAAACACTTTTATTATTATTCATAAAATATTCGGGATATAATATTGGCGGCCTAAATTATCTGGATATTTAATTATTCTGTATTTTTGAGTTTCATTAAAAGATGTTGGTATATGGGCTAAAATAAAAGTATTTTTGGTTTGACTGCATATCCAAGCTGAAGTCTTTATTGATAATAATTTTTCTTCATTAATGTCATCTAACTCTTCATGTTTTAATATTTTAGGATTAAATATTCCAATTCTTGTTAACTGAATCCCCATTTGTAAATCTTCAATTTATTCTAGAAAAATGTGTAAAGAATATCTAAAAAGGTGCAAGGCCTCATTTTCCTCTTCTTCCCGTATTAATTTATTTTTGTCTTCTGTATGTTTATTTATTATACCAATGATTTCATTAAATTCTGAATTTTCTATCATATTTTCTTTGATATTATTTAATTTTATTTCTAACTCTTTTTTATCTTCTTCTGTTAGTGTACCAAACAAATATTTGTGAGCTGATCCTACAATATTTACTAGTCCCCGTTTTTGTCTATTTGATGGGATAATCCCTTTTATTTCATGTTTTAATTGTTTAAGTGCTAAAGCTATATCTGGAATTGTTTTATATAAATTTTCATATTTTATAAATTCTTGGTATGTATTTAATATTTTTGTTTGATTTATTTCTATCATGTGGTGTTCGTAATTAAGAGGTATTTTTATAGTTCCTGTATTCAATAGTAACTAGCCATTTTTTGAAGTAATTGGGACAATACTAATTTGTTGAGCCGTTATTAATGGTAACGTTGTCCATGGTACTATTATTATCACTTTCAATATCAGAGTCAGAATTTTCAACATTTCTGGAATAACGAGAAAAATTGCGTTTTTTAAGTTTTTTAAATTTACTTTTGTGTTTTATTATTTTGTGACCCCTATTTATTTCTTGCCAGTGTTTTTCATCTTTTTGTAAAATTTTTCCTGTTTTCTTAAATGGATTAACAAGTTTCGGCTTACGTTTCATATCTTTTTCAACTTTTGCATAATTTAAATCTACCTCATACTCTTCCCGTTTTTCATTAATTTTATCAATTTTTGATTCTTTTATTTTTTGGAAATTTTTATTAGGTTTCATACCGAAAATAAATATTTCAGCAGGGGTTCTACCTGTAGTGTCATGTGTTATTTCATGATTATAAACATATGTAGCTTTTTCGATATTCATGAGCTTGTCTTCCGTATCATTAAGTGTATTTATGATTCGTAATTTTTCATTAATTGTTTTGTGAACTCTTTCTATATCAGCTATACCATTCTTGCTGCTAGTAATTTCGATCTCAATATTTTCTTTTTCTAACCAATTTTGTAATGATTTGCATACTAATCCGGGATCTTGATCCATTTTTATTATTTTTGGTTTACCTAACATATTAAATATTTTAAGTAATGCTTTTTTACTTTCGATCCAATCTGTGGTATGAGTTTCTATAATTGAAACAAATTTTGAATAGATATCAATACAAGTTAAAAATTTTCTTTGATCAATAAAATAATAGTCAATTACATATTTTTCACGGATATTTTTACTTTCAGGGGTTTTTTCAAATGTTAATGCTACTTTTCTATGTTCTGCCTTGCATAAATTACAAATATCGCATTTATTAATTATATTTTGGATTAATTTTTGTGCATCTGGAAAATAGTATTTAGCTTTAAAATCTTCATATGTTTTTTTTAATACCTTGATGAATAGTTTTCTCATGAATATTAATTACTTTCTCGTGAAAATCTGCGTAGGTAGATATATTAGGAAGTATTACTGATGTTTTCATTAATTTTGTTCCCAAATTTGGTTTAATTAATTCCATGAAAGCCCTTTGAAATATTGCGAAATCTTCGTCATTATTTATGTACATTACAAAATTGTGTCCACATACAAATTTAAGAATAATATCTTTTGCTGTACGTTCCGTCATGTTACTATATTTTATTGTATTAATTGTTTTATTAAAATACCGGACTAATTCATTACTATCTTCATTTCCCTTTTCAAATATTAATTGGTGACTGAAAACATTAATTGGACGCTCTGTAATCTGAATACAATTGCCATTATCTTCTTGGGCGCTATGTATAGTAGCTCCTGTGCTTTGTAAATCATCTTCGTTTTGAAATGTTTCTTCTAGTTGTTCATTATTTGATTCTTTTTTAGGTAGCCTAGATAAGGCGTCTGCTACATAATTTTCCTTTCCTTTAATGTAATTCATACCACAATCATATTGACTAAGATATATTTTCCATTTTTGCAATTTCATATTAGGTTCTTTAATATTGTGTAACCAAACTAGTGGTTTATGATCGGATGTAATTTTAAATTTTCTTCCAAATAGATAGGGTCGGAAGTACTTAGTTGCCCAGACTACGGCTAATAACTCTTTTTCGATAGTTGAATAATTTATTTCATGATCATTTAATGTTCTACTTGCATAGCAAACTGGTCTACCTTCTTGAGCTAGGACAGCTCCTAAAGCATAATTACTAGCATCAGCAGTTAATTCAAATGTTTTTTCAAAATCTGGATATCTAAGGATTGGATCATTTGTAATTAGTGTTTTTAATTTTTCAAATGCTTCAACGTAATTATTATCTTTGACATTTATTTTTGAACCCTTCTTAAGGCACTGGGTCATTGGTTTAGCAATTTTTGCAAATTCTCTAACAAACTTTCGGTAAAATCCACAAAGACCAATAAATGATTTAATTTGTTTAGGAGTACTTGGAATTTTAAAATCGTGAATAGCTTGAATTTTATTTGGGTTTGTTTTAATTCCTTCAGTAGTAATTATATGGCCTAAAAATTCTGTTTCTCTTTTCATGAATTCGCATTTATCTAATTGAAGTTTAAGATTGGATTTTCTTAATCGGACGAAGACTTTTTGAAGGGACTGAATATGTTCTTGTAAGGAGGTCGAAAATATAATAATATCATCTAAATATACTAGGCAATGAGTTCCTATTATATCGTGAAGAATATTATTCATACATCGCTGGAATGTAGCAGGAGCATTTTTTAGACCGAAAGGCATTCTAGTATATTCATAGTGTCCTTTCTTGGTGGAAAAGGCTGTTTTTTGAATTGATCTTGGGTCCATTTCAATTTGATGGAATCCCTTTGCCAGATCTAACGTTGTAAAATATTGACATTTTCCTAACTTATCTAGTATTTCATCCATATTGGGAATGGGGAATTTATCGTCAATAGTTATCTCGTTAAGTCCTCTGTAATCAATAGCCATACGAAATTTTGGAATGCCCGATGCATCCATTTTCTTGGGTACTATTACTATAGGACTACAATAAGGAGATTTAGATTTGCGGACAATACCTTGTTTAATCATATCTGCTATTTGGTTTTCTACTTCATTGTCATAAATATAGGGATAAGTATATGGTCTTCTATAAATGGGATCTTCATGTTTAGTTTTTATTTTATGTTTGATTTCATTTGTGAAGGTCAAATTGTCACCCTCATGATACTGAATATCAAAGAATTTGGACATTAGAGAATGTAGTGCCGATTTTTCCTCACTGTTGAGATGATCATCTCGAATATAACTAGTTTTTAATTCTGTTTCCAATGCGTAAATGTGTTCTTCATCCTCTAACATGTTTGTATAATTTTTGTTATGTTCCTTTATTATATTGATCATTGGAAATTCGTAATTATTTAGTTTAACAGTATTCTTTCCAAAATCTATTTGGGCTGATGTAAGGTTTAAAATATTACGTCCTAAAAGAAAATCGTAATGATTGGAAAATTCTTTGACAAAAAATTTTTGTTTTGATTTAAATAATTTTGGAATTATAAATTCAATGGATTTATTCAAAGTGACTGAATTTCCTACTGTTTGAACTTTTATATTATTCTCTTTAATTGGATATTTTAAAAAATTTTCATTTATTAAACTTATACTGGAACCTGTGTCAATAAGGCAAATGCATGGTCTATTATCAATTTTTATTTTTATTGCTGTTGTGTTTCTTCCGAGGCTTGTGTCTGAAAATTTTCAACTATTTCCATTGGTTCTGGTCTATTCAGTTGGTCTGATTGTTTTTGAGGAACATTAACAGACCGATTATAATTTGGAGAGTTTTGACCTGAAGGATTTTGAGAGTATCTATAATTATTATTATAGTTTGAATTAAAATTTCTATTTGAATCAAAAGTATTTTGTCTTTGTTGATAATTATATGTCCCACGATTATTATAATTTTGACTCCTATTGTTCCTACATTCTGATTGAAATTTTGGTTTCTGTGCCTTTGATTATTATTAGAATTATTAGTATTAGAAGTATTAGATGTGGAGACCATTGGTATATTAAATCGATTTTCAACACTTCGGGAAAAATTATATATATCATCATCATCATAAAGACCTACAGCTTGAGCAGCTTGTTTTAATTTAGTTGGAGTTGATATATCGTATTTGCATATAGATATGTACACTCGTAATGGTAATTCTTCACGAATTACTTCAGCTATATGATCACCTCATATTCTTGAAAATATAACAGTGTTTGCTGCATTATTATCCAGACTTAACTTATTACAAATTTTACTTGTCTGTTTGTCTAAATCATCAATAAACTTACGTAAACTATTTTGATATTTAATTTTATGTAAATCCATGATCATGAGATGTGGGGGTTTTGATGAGTTGAATTCACTGATGAGTAAAGTTCTTAATTCATTCCAGTCCTGGGTTGAATTCCTAAGAAGAATTGTACGTGCAAATTAACTAGAAGTTTAAGCCATATTTTATATGAATATTATAAACAATTATTTGGGCACTTGCCACCAAGCTCTTTTGAGTCTTTATAATATAAACATTCCCACACTCGCATCTAGCACCCTAACGGAAGACCAAGCTTGAGAAATGAAATAAACAAATTCCCCCTATTGAGCCGGCCACGGCAAAAACAACATTAGACTAAACATCCGCTAGAATCACGCCACTGCGGCTCCCCTTTTTAAGCATCCGTATTGATACCCAAATTTTCCATGCTGATCACAGCAATCCCATTCGGGAAATTCTCTTCGGAATTCAATTCGCAATATACTTCGGGAAGATCCCGAACCAAGAAGGAAAAGAATCAGCTCAAGCCTGGTCAGTCGGAATCTAGCTTAGGTTAAGATATAATGCCTTGTTAGACTTAAGATCGGAATGAAACCTAATAAAGTTTAAATATATATTTTTTTAAAGTTAAAACCCGTCGTGATTATAATTTGCAGGTCCAACGATGTTGTTTGGGTAATCAAGTTATCAACACTTTTTATAAATAGTGCTAAATACATTGTATCACCATCAAATTTGTCAATTTGTTTTAGTTGCATGAAGAAATGATTCATATTGCTGTCAGGAAGGATGTGCCTTGCTGCAGCTGATGTGGATGCTTGTTCAGATTGCATTTTAAAGTTTATTTATTTAATTTGGTATATATATGTTTTTTATTTTTTAAATTGTCTTGATTATGTTAATAATTTTATTTTATTTGTTTATTTCAAACAGACATTAGAAATCCTCATTCGTGATTTGACTAATGCTGAGTTCCCTGGTATTAAAATTTTTTTATGTAATGTTTGTTGGACTTCACACTAGAAATCCTCATTCGTGATTTCACTAATGTTTAGAAATGTTTAGAAATGTTTAGAAGATTCGTTTTGCGGATACAATAAATTCGCGATGTATTTAGTTCGATACTTAAAACACGCGAGGATAATTGTATCCTACCGACTGCGCCAATTATATGTTTTAATTCCCGATTTAAAATAAAAAAATAAAAATTAGGATTTTTATTTTATAAGTTTTATTATTAAATTCAAGAATGAGTTATAAAGATATCCTATTGGATTGATCGTTGATTATAAACTGATTTTACAAATTCAATTTTCTTATAACTATAGCTTTTATCGGTGACAGCGACGCTGGCAGCATAGATGGACTTTGGTTGAATAATTTTGATTGGTCAGAGCTTTATGCTGACATGTAGGTTCCCAGGATGGGCACTTGTTTATGAATTTGGAGCAAAAGGGGTTTGATGTTTACGTCTTATGTCTATGTTTATGTCTGGATGCCAATGATAATGCTATGGGAAACGGTTTGTGTCTAGCCTATTTTAATTATTCCCACAGTAGGCTCTGGAATGTTGTTTATATACGATTTGATAGGTATGGCAGGGTATACTGGTTTTATGGGGGATTCGTTATCTAGGGTATTTGCAGATACATTAAGTGTATCTGTGGATACACTACTTACATATGTTAATATACCGCGCAAAAACTGAAACGGGTAAGTTCGCACTATTTTATGCTCGTGGAATTGTTAATTTTATTAATTAGATCACGTCAATGACTTTTCAATGACATTTTCCTTTTTTTTTAAAATAACAAAAAAGGAAATTATTTGTTTCACGTTATAAAATGTTTATTTGTTCGCATATGAAATGGAGTGCTAGAAAGCTCCGATTTAGAATGCGTATGCACTGAGATAGAAAGTACAAGTGGGCCCGCCTTTTAGCATAGGACGGGCGAAAGCTCGTTAACTTAATGAAAAAAAAAATAAAGCCGAGCGGCCGAGAAGAGTCGGCTTGCGACTAACAACAGCGATGAGAAAATGATTATATGCTAAAACTATAATTATAACAATTATATATATACTAGCTGACCCGGCAGACTTCGTTCTGCCAGCTGTTGTTTTTTTTTTGTTGCGTTCAGAATCTTCTTTTGTGACAAAATTTAAAATTTTTCAAACTTAAAAAAATTATCTGATACAGTAAGAACTGAAGATAGATAAAATTTAATTTCGCGGAGCTATCAATTCAATCATTATCAATCCCAAAAATTAAAGAGTACCCTCTTATTTTATTCAACTTCATTTATTGAATAAAACATGAAGTTTTATTATTATTTTCGATACATCATGTTGCTTACTTACAGAGTTTTTCTGAAATACTGGCTATTTATAAGATTTAAATTTGGTATTCACAGACACACACTGTTAAAATACAGTCTGTTAATTAATTCAAAGCTTTCTCATAAACTATATTTTTTGTTTTGTTTTGTGGTGCGTAAATAAACAAAGAAGCCGGTTTTCCGACGCGCGAACACGCGAGGTCTAATTGTCCATGCGCGAAACATGGAAACTCCAAGTTGATTCCACAAAATTCTAACGATTGTCCTTGCGATTTATTTATGGTCATCGCAAAAGGCAGACGTACTGGAAATTGTAAGCGTTTAAAATTGAATGGAATATCCGTCGGAATCATCGGTATCCGCGGGATCAAGACATCCTCTCCTTTGTATTTTCCTTTTATGATTGTCGCCTCAATGACGTTATTCATCAGTCTTTTTACAGCCAGTCTTCCAGTATTATGGCTATCAGATGGCATCCGATCCAATGCTATTTTGATCATGTTTACTAAATTGTTATTCTGATGAAGAAACATTTGTAATTTTTGGACAATGGTTCTCTTCACTGTTGGATTGTGAGCACAACGATTATTAATTTCCTCATCTGAATTGCCCATAAAATAAATTTGTAAAAATTGATGATCTGCATCAGGTAGTGCTAACAGAGTTCCCAGTAAGTAATAAAATTGTCCTTGTATCTGTGATTTTTCAAAATTTGGCCATTAATTATTTCCTATATATATATTTTAATACAAACTTGAATATGTTTAATATAATACCTTAAAAGTGGGCATGAAATTGTCTTGTATAATATGTGTAGCACGAAAATAGCAAGCGATCAGTAGAAGGATCCCAAGCTAGACCAAGAGTCTTCGTAAAGTTGCTGGCATTATCCAAATCTATGCGAAGGTGGCGAGACAAGTCCGAGAGTGGTCGTTCCGATTCGACGGAACAGGGGATCCTCTCGAGTTCGTGGACCGAGTAGCATGGTCTGCCAAAACATACGGGATGGATATAAACACAATCCCGCGAGCGATGCCCGAACTACTCCAAGGCAGAGCGCAAAAATGGTTCCTAATGAACGACGAGGAGTGGCCCACATGGAAGGAGTTCAGAAGGAGCTTCGAGGCCTTTTTCCTGCCAAAAGGATACTTCAAGAAACTGGCAGACCAGGTAAAGCAGCGGAAGCAACAGCGAGGAGAGCCTTTCAAAGAGTACATGGTAAACCTTCAGGCGCTAATGAAGCCGTTAGGAAAGTCCACAAAGGAGGTCATCGATAGGCTCGTGGAGAACTGCATGCCACGCATGAAAATGTTCATGAGACCCTACGCATGTGCATCACTCGAAGAGGTCATGGGTCTAGCCGAAGAATTCGAGGAGCTGGCTTTGGAAGAGGAGGTCTTCAATAGACAGTCCCCAGCGGTAGACAGGAGATGGCTAAAGGAGGAGCTGCACCATAAACCACCGGAGCAACATAGCCATCCAGGACAGGGATGGGGGCAGAGATGGCAGCCTGAGGAGCATCGCCAAATACCACAGCAACAGCAGCCGAGCCAGCAATGGGCAGGCCCAAGGCAACAACAGCTGAACCAACAATGGGCAGCAAACCAAATCCAAAGGCAGCCGAATATGCAGCGGGCAGCGACGCCTGGACAGGGACACGTAGAAAACCCAGCACAGGCGTGCAACAGATGCGGAGGCATGGGCCATTGGGCCAGCGGGTGCAGGAACCCCAGAATTTTGTTCTGCAGGATGTGCGGCGCAGTAGGGGTGAGAAGCACAGAATGCTGCCAAAGAGCGGGAAACGTGCAGCGATCCCAGCCATAGAGAGGAAGGCGGAGATCGCGAGGTGCTGCCTCTCAGAGATAGTTGGAGGATTAACCGGAGACGATCAGCAATTGACGGCGGTCATCAAGGTCGGAGGAGCAGAAGTGAGGGCCATGGTGGACACCGGGGCAACGGCTAGCTTCAATTCAGAAAAGCTAGCAGAGGACCCGGGAATCGCCGGAAAGCGGAAAGCGACGAGGAGACTAGTAAAGTTGCCCAACGGGAGCCACATAGAAACTCAAATGGCACTCCTAACAACTGTAAGCTTTGGCAACAAGAAAAAGGATTTGAATATGATAGTGTTGCCAGGCATGGGAGACAGCGCGGTGCTTGGATGGGATTTCCTCGCAGAATTCGGCACAACAATCAACTGCGCAGGCCACCAAGTCACGATCCCGAAAAGAGAGAGGTGGAGCGGATGCCTGGAGGATAGGCTGTCCATAGCCATAGCGGGACCCTCGGAGGAATGGGAGCGCGAGCGGGACAAAAGGTTCATCGAAGAAGAGCTGGCGGCGTTCAGGAATCAGAAGGGTTGTTCAAACATAACCCAGCATAAAATCACGATGAAGGACGACATCCCAATTAAACAAAGATATTACCCAAAGAACCCCAAAATACAAGGGGAAATCAATGAAAAGGTGGAAGATCTGCTGGAGAAGGGATGCATCGAACCGTCAAACAGCGCCTACAGCTCACCCATTGTCATGGTGAAGAAAAAGACGGGCCAGTGGAGGATGTGCGTAGACTTTCGGCAGATAAACGCAAAGTCAGTGAAGGATGCGTACCCGATGCCAAGAATAAACTTCATTTTGGAGTAATTGAGGGGGGCAAAATTTTTCAGCAGGCTCGACCTGAAGGACGGCTATTGGCAAATCCCACTTGAGGAAGAGAGCCGGAAATACACGGCCTTTACTGTACCAGTGGAAGGTGATGCCGTTCGGACTACACTCGGCTTCGGCAACTTTTCAAAGGGCTCTAGACCAGGTCATAGGCCCGGACATAGCTCCCCACGCATTCTCGTACCAGGACGATATAATAGTGATCGGGCGCACGATTGAGGAGCACATGGCAAATTTAAGGGAAGTTTTCCGAAGACTGAAGGCGGCAAACTTAAGGATAAACACAGATAAGTGCCACTTCTTCAGGGAAGAGCTGTTGTACCTGGGCCACCGGATAACGAGTCAAGGAATTGGTATGGATCCGGGAAAAGTTGCAGCGATCACGGAATTGGAACCACCGACAAATGTGAAAGGAGTACGGCAGTTCATAGAGATGGCGTCGTGGTATCGACGGTTCGTTCCCAATTTCGCTGGGGTCGCAAAACCGTTGAACGACCTCCTGCGAAAGGGAACGAAGTGGGAGTGGACGTCGAGACAACTAGAAGAGTTCGAGAAGTTAAAGTCACGTTTAGCAGAGGACCCGGTGCTGGCATGCCCAGACTTCACGAACTTCACGAAGAAGTTTGTACTGCAAACTGACGCCAGCGATTACGGCGTAGGCGCAGTGCTGACGCAGGACACGGATGAGGGCGAGCGAGTGGTCGCTTACGCCAGCCGAACGATAATAGGCGCGGAGAAGAACTACTCGGCAACAGAGAAAGAGTGTCTTGCAATAATCTGGGCAATTCGGCAAATGAGGCCATACCTGGAGGGATACCAGTTCGACGTGATAACGGATCACATGGCGCTGAAGTGGTTAAACAACATAGAGAGCCCACTTGGAAGGATCGCGAGATGGGTCTTCGAGCTGCAGCAATACGATTACGTAATCAGCTACAGAAAAGGCAAGCTGAACGTAGTCACGGATGCACTTTCCCGCCAGCCGATTGTGGAGAAGCTGAGGAGTGCCACAGCAACCGAAGACGCGGAATGCGTTTGGATAGGCTCGCTGAAGAAGAAACTAAAGGAAAACCCACAGAAGTATCCGGAATACGTCGAGGAGGCAGGTTTGATTTACCGACATGTTCCACACAGAGCCGGGAGCAAGGAAGTGGCATCGTGGAAATTATGTGTGCCGATGAACATGAGGCAACAGGTGCTGAAGGAGAACCACGACGCACCAACAGCGGGTCATTTAGGCGGAAGGAAGACGATTGCGAAGGTAGCAGCAAGGTACTTCTGGCCAGGGATGCAGAGGGACGTGAGGAAATATGTCAGGAAATGCGAGACATGCTTGCGCTATAAACCGAGCCAGATGCAGGCCGCGGGGAAGATGTTAACACAGGTCCCAGAGGAGCCGTGGGCGACGGTATGTGCAGATTTCGTGGGACCGTTGCCGAGGTCCAAGCATGGGAACACCTTGCTACTAGTGATGACCGATCTGTTCTCAAAATGGACAGAAATGGTCCCAATGCGAAAAGCCACAACAGAGACGCTGCAGAAGGCAATTCGTGAAAGGATCATCGCTAGGTGCCAAAGGTAATGGTGACGGACAACGGTGTTCAATTTACCAGCCGGAGCTTCAAAAAATTCCTCGAGGTGCTCGGAGTTCGCCACCAGTTCACCGCACCATACACGCCTCAGGAAAACCCGACGGAAAGGGCAAACCGGACAGTGAAGACGATGATCGCCCAGTTTGCAGGAAAAGACCAAAGGACGTGGGACGAGCACTGGCCAGAATTGATGCTGGCGGTGAACTCGAGCGTGTCGGACTCCACGGGATACTCTCCGTGCTTCATCACCCAAAGCAGAGAGCCAAGAATGCCGAAAGCAATTTTCGACCAGGGGGCATTGGGGACAGGAGAAGCCCAAGCCACTCCCTCAGAAAATGCGGAAAAATTAAAAGAAGTGTTCGAGCTGGTGCGGAGAAACATGGAGCGCGCGGCGCAGGAGCAAGCTCGGCACTACAATCTGAGGAGGCGGGAGTGGAGCCCGAAGATCGGCGACATAGTGTGGGCGAAAGAACACCATCTATCTAAAGCGGCCGAAGGTTTTGCGGCGAAGCTAGCGCCGAGATACGACGGGCCATATGTAGTAACAAATTTCACCCGGAGGTTCCTCCGGGTGATGGCCCGGGGGGCCAATGGAGTTACGGCGATCCCGGTGGGCAAAGCCAGGACAGAGGAGGAGGACCACCGGCCGAGCCAGGACCTGCAGGCTCTGAGAAGGAGACGGAGGAGGAGCCAGGACCGGCGGAAGGCGGACGCTACCCTGGCGCTGGCAAGGGCCAGGAATAGGCTGGCCGAGGAGATGGCCCGAGCAGCAATCCACCGATGGAGGGCGGAAGCAGCGGCAGGGCGTGCTGCAATGCTACAGAGAGCGGCGCGCCGGAGGTGCCAGCAGAGCAGGGCCACCCGGCGGGGCAGGTGGGCCAGGAAGGAGGCGCAGGACGCGCGGATAAGGAGGATGACGGGGCCACGGGAGTGGCCAAGCCGGAAGTGGCAGCCGGCGAGGCCACCCACCCCGCACCCGCCGGAGCGGAAGGAGGAGGAGACAGAGGAGGAGCCATGGACGCGAGGTCCGTGGGTGTGGCCAGCCCCGAAGGTGAGGCCGGGGCTGGAGAGGCAAGTCTCCTGCCCGGAGAAGAGGACGCCGAGGCCGGTGCTCAAAAGAGCCGAATCGGCAGGAGATGGAGGAGCAGTGCCCTAGCAAAACTGGCCGCCGGAGCTAAAGAGGAAGGTGGAGGAAGAGGCCCGGAGGAGGAAGGAAAAGCCGGGCAGGTGGAGCATTATCTGGCAGATCGGGCCAGAAAGTTTTCGAGTGCGCGGCGGCCAGAACGGGATACGCGTCACCCGGAAGCTGTAGAATAAAAAAGAAAAAAAAAAGGAATAATAAAATATAGAGCGCAAAAACGAAACACTTACAAGAAAAAAATGGGGGGAAGGGGAAGTCTAACAGACACAAAAAAATACATACATATTAAAAAAAATATATAAAATAAGAAAAAATATTAAAAAAAAAAAACGAAAATGAAATGGAAAAAAAAAGTTAGAAAAAAAATGAAAAGAAAAGAAATACAAAAAAAAAAACCACAAAAAAAATAGATATATATTAAAGATATATAAAAGATGAAAAAATATATAAAAAAAAAAGGGGGGAAATGAAAAATTATAAAAATGGAAAATATATAAGAGTACATATATATAACTATATATATACAAAAAAAAAGCGGTACTCACAACAAAATAGGGAAATGGAAGGGGAACGACCCTAAAGTCACCCGAAGAAGGGGGGAAGTGGATAAGGGTATCCACACACAAAATATCCACACGCAAAAGGGGAAAAAAAAATCGAAAACAAAAAAATTTTTGCAAAACAACAACAAACATGAAGCTGGAACCACAAAGCTTCTGTCGTTCCCGAAGAAGGGGGGAAGTGTGAGGAGATTAGATCTCCCACACGCCAAGACAGGTGGCAAGAGGGGCAGCAGCGGGGGGGGAACAAGCAAGTCAGCACTGCAGCGTCGGATGGGCCAGCGCTGCTGTGTTTAGAAATACGGAAGAAGAGAAAGGTATCAAGGGCAGACGGGATGCGGGGGCAGCAGCGGGGGCGGGGGAACCAGCACGGCGTCGCGCACGGAAGAGGGCGAAAGAGGAATCACCGTGGAACGTAACGGTCCCGGCCGGGCCTCCACGGCCGCTCTCGAAGGTCATAGGAAACAGCGGGGACGGCGGGGAACGAAGCGGCCGGCGACCGCGCAGCTGTGTTTACAAAATGCACAAAAACACAGAAATGCATTTCAATGTCCAGGGGGGGATCGCGGGGTATCGGGACGAAGTCCGATGACCGGCACAAAAATAATGCGGATCGGAGGCCCAAACGGGGCAATCGGGGGGGAACAATAAAGAAAGCCCGCCGGCAATATAGAAAGACGGCGGGCTTGGAGAAAGCTAACGGAGAAAGTGAAGGAGCGGAGGATTAACGGCAGGAAGTGGATTCGCAAGGATTAACGGGCGCCTCTGGCACTATATAAGGAGGGCCCCTGGAGCGAATCGGGGCCGAGTCTTCTAGGGAAGCTGGGAGAGTGAGTGAAAGACCCCCCGAGGGTAAGTCTGCCATTCAAGTTGGAAAGCTTCCTTGGAGAGTTAGGAGTACAGGCTAAAGGACCCCCCGTGGGTAAGTCCGACAGTCCTAAGTGCGGGCTAATAAAGCGAGTGAGCAAGGATATACGAAAATAGCTTAAGGACCCCCTGTGGGTAAGTCCGGCGGCGGTACGCGCATCGAATCGAGCAAGGAGTCAGGGGAAAAGGATCAAGGATCCGCGGCAAAGCTGAGGCCCAAGGGTAAAAGAGTCGGGTGGAGTTATTCCCGGACACGACAGGTATCCTGGTGTAGTGCCGGCAACGACGGATCAGCCTGGCGTACTCCTTGTCTGCTCCTGACCGTTCGATCCAGGTGTGATCCTGTAACGCGAGGGATAGCCAACCCGGGAACTCAAGCCCAATAGTGAAACCAGGCAGGGACACCCCGGGAAGTCAAGAGAATCCTGATCCAGGCGCTGGAGCGTATGCACAGCAGACCACCTGGAGTCAAAGGAGACGCGACGCCCAAACCTCTGGCCTACCATAGATCCTGCGGGGCGTAGGCACGCAGGTGTTTGGAGAACGCGACCAGGGGCGTGTCCTGTAGGGTAGGAAGGCCCTTCGTAGGAAGGCGAGGGAGCAGCGGCAACAGGAGAGCAGCGACGACGAGGGAGCAGCGGCAGCAGCATAGCAGCGACGCCCTGATCCGGCCGCTAAGCAGCGAGGAGCGTATCCTGCCCGGCGTATGCCTGGGAGGTGAGCCACTCGGTCTGTTAACACGGATTAGGTGCCGGCCACGGCGAAAGGGCAAATCTAGGCGAGCCAAAGGTTCCGAGTCAACGGCACCCCAAACGGAGAAACAGCAACAGGACAGGCAGCGGCAGCGGAAGACGACAACCAGCAACACAGGCCCCGCAACCAGAGTCCGTGAGTCCGAACGAAGGGAACCGAGAGCCGTTTCGGTGCCAGGCACCAAGACCGCACGACCTGCCGGGCGCAAGCTTTGGGAGGGCGTGCGTATTGGCACCAACCCGGAGCGGGGGTCGGGGATCGACGCGAGGGCGAGCGGTCGGTCGGCTGAGCCAGACAGCCGGTGAGATTCTCTTTATTGCTTTGTAAATTAATTACAATAAAGGGGATTTATTTAAAAAGAAGCAGTACCGTGTTATTTCTGGGCTCGGGCAATCACGTCGAATCAATAAATTCGGTGGAACGTACCCCCAACCTCTGTGAGCTAGCCGCGGCGTTTGTTGCGAGCAAAACATAGCAAAACAGTTCGTTACACTGCTTTGTCACATTGGTGCTGTCATAAACTCACGGCCTTTATTGTCTCTTTCAGAGGATCCTGCAGACCTTGATGTTCTAACGCCATCCCATTTTTAAACTGGTGGCCCGTCAGTCAGTTTTATCGAGCCTGATGTCAGAAAGCTGAATTTCAACCGTATGGACATCTGGCAGCGTGTGTCTTTCCTGCAGCAGTCTTTCTTGGCCCGATGGAAGGAGGAGTATTTAAGCCTTCTTCAGCAGCGCTCCAAATGGCGTGCGTCCGGCCTTGCCGTGGCGATTAACGATGTGGTGCTAGTCAACGACGAGAACCTACCCCCCATGAAGTGGCCGTTGGCTAGAATTCTGGATCTTGTCCCTGGTTGGGATGGAGTGCCGCGAGTGGCGGTGGTTAGAACCGCTTCTGGAACTACCAAGCCTAAACTACCTATTGCCCCTTAAGGATGAAGTTGAAGGACAGGCCTCAACTGGTGGGAGTATCTCGGGTTAGGCAGCAGCCACGGCATAAATTGAATCAATATAAATGTAGCATATATATATAAATGTAATAATTATAGTTTTAGCATATAATCATTTTCTCATCGCTGTTGTTAGTCGCAAGCCGACTCTTCTCGGCCGCTCGGCTTTATTTTATTTTTGTCATTAAGTTAATGAGCTTTCGCCCGTCCTATGCTAAAAGGCCCACTTGTACTTTCTATCTCAGTGCATACGCATTCTAAATCGGAGCTTTCTAGCACTCCATTTCATATGCGAACAAATAAACATTTTATAACGTTGTGAAACAAATAATTTCCTTTTTTGTTATTTAGAAAAAAAAGGGAAAATGTCATTGAAAAGTCATTGACGTGATCTAATTAATAAAATTAACAATTCCACGAGCATAAAATAGTGCGAACATACCCGTTTCAGTTTTTGCGCGGTATATTAACATATGTATGTGCATTTTTGAACATAAACGGCAGTGCATCAGTGAAACAATTATTTTGTATTTATATATAAATCATTTAATAATATAAATAAATTCAATACAACCAATTGTTATTCGGTCCGCCAACATACATACATACAAACATACGTTCCACTTGCAAGTGAATTTGACTCACACAAGCGTTCATATATATATACATTCCAAAACTCAGTGTACGGTTTGAGCGCATAGTGGGATAAATCGTGTTCGCTGCGCTCAAATATAATTAAATATAATAAAATAAACAAGAACTGTAATTTTGGCGACAAAATTAATTTGTGCGTGTTTTTACCTAAATTGAGCGTATTTCAATTATAGTGGCGATGAACTCCAGCGCCGCCGTCACAGGAGAACCCACTTCATCTCAGAGTGCGATTTTAAAATGCAAGGCAAAGGGTATCCTCCAGGATTTGAAGAGGATCCAAGGCGCCCTGCAGCCAATATCAAAGGTGGAGGATGCTATGCTCCATATGCGTCTTGGCCAGATGGTCGCCAAGTACGATGATTTTAAGGCCATCCACGGGGAGCTTGAAGAGTTAGACATTGCTGAGATAAGCAGCGACTTGCGATGGACAGTGTCTGAGCTTGTAGCTACGATGCATGCCGAAATCGAGCATGCGACGTCGTTGCGCTCTGCTCGAATTGCTGCCCATTCCCCCCTTGCCAGCGGAGGTTCCAGTATCCAGGTGGAACCAGCGCTCAGTCGGAGTTTTCAAGCCTTGCCTCCTCTTCCTCTTCCTACTTTCAGCGGAGGATATTAAGAGTGGGCTGGGTTTCATTCGGTCTTTTCGACGATCGTAGGCTGCAATCCTTATATAAGTAAGGTGGCAAAGTTTCAGAGGTTGCGATCTTGTCTTCGGGACTCCGCTTTAGAGGCAGTCCGTTCCTTGGAAATCTGCGAGGAGAATTATGATGTCACAGTGCAGCTTTTGGAGAATCGATTTAATAACCGTCGGTTGATATTTCAGGCTCATGTGAACGAGATTCTGCGCCTCAATCTATTGGAAGGTGACTCAGTGACAGCGCTTCGAGGGCTGTCCGATAAGTTCAATGCCCATATGCGAGCCTTAAAAAATTTGGGGACGACAGTTCAGATCGCCGGCTGCATCATTACTGCATCATAGGTACTTCTTCAAAGGTTGGATGCAGCTACTCAGGACAAGTGGGAGGATCGAACCTCAACTGGGGGGAGTATGTCGGGTCAGGCAGCTCATCCCTTCTTGGGAGTCGATGGCAGAGTTTTTGGAACAGCGTTGCAGGACTTTGGAGGCTATGGATGTGGCCTTGGCCGCTTACGCGACGGGAAGACGTAGAGTCGCAAATAACAGTAGAGCGTCCTTTATTATTATTAATTCACCTGCCTCTGCTTGTATATTAAGCGGTGGGTGGTCCCATGTAGTTTCTGCATGCCCAAGATTTTTGTCATTGCCCCCTGAGAGCCGCCTTGGCGAGGCTAGGCGACTAGGTCTATGTCGGAAATATCTCCAAACTGCGTGAGTGCCTTGCTGATAGTTGTCGCAGTTGTGGGAGGCATCACAGTCTGTTGCATTTTTTGGAGTTACAGTCTTCCAGCAGCCAGCCTTCTGCTGTGCCGTCTACA